>NW_027187360.1:18255567-18261832 GCF_028583685.1 Petaurus breviceps papuanus | reverse complement strand
GTCCTAACTCAAAAAAAAAAAAAAAAGGGCTTCGCGCTGCCGCTGCCTCTGCTGCTGCCGCAACCGCAACCGCAACCGCCGGCAACCGCCAACCGCAGGACCGTTAGCTCGGCTTTCACTTTTTCTCGCTTTCCACTTTCTCTTGCTCTGCTATGTCAGCACGTCCATGGGGCATGGAAGATCTTTAAATCCCATAACCCTTACAGTTGGTCAGTGGTGGAGGGATTAGAAGCAATGGTAAGGATGAAAAAAAAGAGTTGGAGATTGTAAGGGAGAGGAGAAATGAAATGAAAATAGATTTTGATAATACACTTTCAGAGTTGATGAACAGGAAAGTGGTGCATCTGTAGGTGATAGCAAGATCCAGGTTATCACCATCTCTGTGTATAGCTGAGGTGGGTTGGAAGAATAGGTCATGGGATGAGTAAGTCAAGGATGGTAAATTGTAGTATTTAGGGCATACAAAAATCTATGATAAGGTATGAAGACAAGACTTAGGCTACAGAAAAAGACTGTGAGCCAGTCACTAAACTTGTTGAAGAAGGAAGGAGAGTATTTTGTTGGTAGGTAGATAATAACTAGCAGATTCTTGTTTGGGTAATAAATGTGGATTGAATGAATAGGATAAGAAAAGAAGCTACTGGATGAGAGAGGCAGGCTGGGATGAGACCTAATCAATGTGGTGGAAAGTCGGCTCACCAACCACAAGGGCCATTGCCAGGCCTATCACCACAGGGCTGGTACTGGACAGAGCAGGGTAAGAATCAAATGCAGGGCCCCTGGCAGGGGCAGCAACTACTCCTGGGACTGCCAATCCACAGCCCAGAAATTTAAAAAGCCCCCATCGGGACCTCCAGGGACCAGGATGGCAGAGTGAACCCCAGCTACTCCAATCCCCCCCTCTGACCCAGAAAATATAGTAAAGGCTTGGGAGCCCTAGAGGAAGGTTGTGGATGGGACCCTGCCTCAAAATGGGTAAAAAAGAGAATATACTGGACACCTCCTGAAAGAGATCCCAAATTGAAATGTCCTCAAAATGTTGTGGCCAAACTCGAGAACTACCAGGTAAAGGAGAAAATACTTCAAGCAGCCAGAAGGAAACAATTCAAATATTGAGGAACCACAGTGAGGATTGCACAGGATCTGGCAGCTTCTATACTGAAAGATCAGAGGAAGTTGAATACAATTTTTCCAAGGCAAAAGAGCTCTGGTTATAACCAAGGATCAGCTACCCAGAGAAACTGAGCATATTCTTCCAGGCAAGGAGATGGTCATTCAACGATTTAACAGATTTCCAGACCGTCCTGATGAAAAAGGCAGGACTTTATGGAAAATTCAACCTCCAATTATGAAACACAAGAGAGACATAGAAAAGTAAACAAGGAAAACACACACACACACACACACACACACACACACCCTGTTATTAAATAAGAACAAACTATAGACAAATAGAGGGTATAAGTATAAATTACACAAAATGATGATAAAAAAACTTATTAATGGCTACAAAGGGACTGCAATGGAAGAAGAGGAAAGAACGAAGTGGAAAGGGTAAATTATGCCACACAACGAGGCATAAAAACAATATAGCAGAGGGAAAGAAGGGAGGGAGATGAGTATTATATGAGCCTTTCTCTCATTGGTTCTGGTGCAAGGAGGGAATAACAGAACCAGTTAAGCATAGGACTCTATGGAGAAGAGACACAAAACATATCATAATAGAGAGAAAGAGGGGAGGGAGAGGAGCTTTGCATGAGATTTGTTCCTGTCACTCTTGGTGCGAAGAAGAAATAGCATACTATATTAAGTATGAAAATATTCTACAGGCAGTAGGAGGAGGGAAGGGCTACCAAAGGGTAGGGTGGTTAGAAGGGAGGGAAGAAGTAAGGGGGAAGGAGAGGAAAAGGGAGGGGGGCTGATAAGAAGGGAATACTGAGGGAAGAGGTGTTCAAAAGGAAAATTCTTTAAGGAGGGGAAGGGAGAAGGGGAGAGAAATATAAGCATAAACAGGGAAGGGAATAGGATGGAGGAAAAGAAACAGATAGTAATCATAACTGTGAACATGAATGGAATGAACTCTCCCATAAAATGGAGGTGGATAGCAGAATGGAATAAAAACCATAACCCTACAATATGCTGTTTACAAGAAACGTAGCAGAAACAGAGGGATACACACAAAGTAATGATAAAAGGCTGGAGTAAAATATATCATGCCTCAGCTAAAGTAAAAAAAAAAAAAAGCAATGGTACCAATCCTTATCTCAGATAAAGCAAAAGAAAAAATCGATCTAATTAAAAGAGATAAGGAAGGAAAATATATCTCACTAAAAGGTACCATTGAGAATGAAGCAATATCATTACTTGACATATATGCACCAAGTGGTATAGCATCCAGATTCCTAGAGGAGAAGGTAAGGGAATTAGAGGAAGAAATGGATAGTAAAACTATACTAGTGGGAGACCTTAATCTCCCCCTATCTGAACTTGATAAATCCAACCTCAAAATAAACAAGAAAGAAATTAAGGAGGTGAATAGAATTTTAGAGAGGGTAGGTATGATAGATCTCTGGGGAAAACTGAATGGGGACAAAAAGGAATATACCTTCTTCTCAGCGGTACATGGCACATATATAAAAATCGATCATATACTAAGACATAAAAACCTCACAATTCAATGTAGAAAAGCAGAAATATTAAATGCATCATTCTCAGATCATGATGCAATAAAAATCACATGCACTAACGGGCCATGGAAAGACAGATTAAAAACAAATTGGAAACTAAACAATTTAATCCTAAAGAATGAGTGGGTCAAACAAGAAATCATAGAAACAATAAGTAACTTCATTCAAGAGAATGACAATGATGAAACAACATACCAAAATTTGTGGGATGCAGCAAAGGCAGTTCTTAGGGGAAGTTTTATATCCCAGAGTGTGTACATGAATAAATTAGAGAAAAGGGAGGTCAATGAATTGGACATGCAATTGAAAAAGCTAGAAAAAGAACAAATTGAAAATCTACAATTAAATACTAAATTAGAAATAATGAAAACTAAAGGAGATTAATAAAATTGAAATTAAGAAAACTAATTAATAAAATCAAGATCTGGTTTTATGAAAAAGACCAATAAAATTGATAGATGCTTAGTCAATATGATGACAAAAAGAAAGAAGAAAACCGAATTATGAGTGTCAAAAACGAAAAGGGTGACTCTACCTCCAAAGAAGGGGAAATTGAAACTATAATTAGGAATTATTTTGCCCAATTATATGCACATAAATTTGATAATCTTAGTGAAATGGATAAATACCTACAAAAATATAAATTGCCCAGATTAACTGAAAAGGCAGGAAATTATTTAAATAAACCCATCTGAGAAAAAGAAATCAAACAAGTCATCAGTGAACTCCCTAGGAAAAAATCTCCAGGGCCAGATTGATTTGCTAGTGAATTCTATCAAACATTTAAAGAACAATTTATTCCAATACTCTACAAACTATTTGGGAAAATTAGTGAAGGAGTCCTACGAAATTCTTTTTATGAAACAAATACGGTACCTGATACCTATATCAGGAAGAAACAAAACAGAGAAAGAAAATTATAGACCAATTTCCCTCATGAATGTAGATGCAAAAATTTTAAAATATTAGCAAAAAGACTACATCAACTTATCTCAAGAATAATACACTTTGATTAAGTAGGATTTATTCCAGCAATGCAAGGATGGTTTAATATTAGGAAAACCATCAGTAAAATTGATAATATCAACAATAAAACCAGCAAAAACCACATGATTATCTTAATGGATGTAGTAAAGGCTTTTGACAAAATATTTATTCCTATTAAAAACACTAGAAAGAATAGGAATAAATGGAGCCTTCCTTAAAATAATAGGCAGCATCTATTTAAAACCATCAGCAAGTATTATATGTAATGTGGAGAAGCTAGAAGCATTTCCAATAAGATCACTGGTGAAACAAGGATGGCTACTATCACCCCTCTTATTCAATCTGGTATTAGAAATGTTAGCAGTAGCAATTAGAGAAGAAAAAGAAATCAAAGGGATCAAATAAGGCAAAGAAGAGACCAAGCTATCATTCTTTGCAGATGATATGATGATATACTTAGAGAATCCTAGAAAATCAAGTAAAAAACTTCTTGAGACAATAAATAAATTTGGCAAAGTTGCAGTATATAAAATACACCCACATAAATTCTCAGCATTCCTGTATATTACTAATGAAATTCAACAGCAAGAGATAGAAAGAAAAATACCATTTAAAGCTGCTGTAAACATTATAAAATATTTGGGGATCTACATGTGAAAACAAACCCAGGATCTATATGAACTATATGAACACAACTACAAAACACTTTTCACACAAATAAAGTTAGCTCTAACTAATTAGAAAAAATATCATTTGCTTGTGGCTAGGTTGAGCTAATATTAAAAAATGACAATTTTGCCTAAATTAAATGATATATTTAATGCAATACCAATCAATTTACCAAAAAACTACTTTATAGAGTTAGAAAAGATAGTAAAAAAAATCATTTGGAAGAACAAAAAAGGTCCAGAATATCAAGGGAATTAATGAAAAGAAATGCTAGGGAAGGCAGCCTAGCTATATCAGATTTTTAATCTGTATTATAAAGCAGCAGTTCTCAAAACTACTTGGTACTGGCTGAGGAATAGAGTAGTAGATCAATGGAATAGATTGTGTACATGAGACACAGCAGTCAATAACTACAGTAACCTACTGTTTGATAAACCCAAAGACCCCAGTTTTTGGGATAAGAACTCACTATTTGACAAAAACTGCTGGGAAAACTGGAATATAGTATGGCAGAAACTGGGCTGAGACTATTATCTAACACCATATACCAAAATCAAATCTAAATGGGTGGATGATCTAGGTATAAAGGATGATACTGTAAGCAATCTGGGAAAGAAAGAAATAGTTTACCTGTCAGATTTATGAACAAGGGAAGAAGACTTTATGATCAAACAAGAATTAGAGAGAATTACAAAATGCAAAATGGATAATTTTGATTACTTTAAATTGAAAAGCTTCTTTACAAACAAAACCAATGTAAACAGGATTAGGAGGGAAGTGGAAAATTGGGAAAGAATTTTTACAACCTATGTCTCTGATAAAGGAATCATTTCTAAAATATACAGAGAATTGAGTCAAATCTGTAAGAATACAAATAATTCCCCAATTGATAAATTGTCAAAGGATATGAACAGGCAGTTTTCCGAGGAAGAAATTAAAGATATCTATAAGCATATGAAAAAATGTTCTAAATCAGTATTGATTAGGGAAATGCAAATCAAAACAATTCTGAGGTACCACATCTCACCAGTCAGATTAGCTAAGATGACAAAACAGGAAAATGACAAATGCTGGAGAGCATGTGGACAAATTGGAACAGTAATGCATTGCTGGTGGAGCTGCGAAGTAATTCAACCATTCTGGAGAGCAATCTGGAATTATACCCAAAACACTCTAAATAATTCCATACTCTTTGACCCAGCAATACCTCTTCTAGGGTTGCATCCCAAAGCGATCATAGAAGTGGGATGAAGACCCATATGTACAAGAGTATTTATAGCAGGTCTTTTTGTGGTATCAAAGAATTGGAAATTAAGGGGGTACACATCAATTGGGGAATGGCTGAACAAGTTGTGGTTTATGCATGTAATGGAATACTATTGTGTTATAAGAAACTAGGAGCAGATGGACTTCATATTTATCTGGAGAGGCTTATACGAACTGATGCTGAGTGAGAAGAGTAGAACCAGGAGAAATTTGTACACAATTACAGACACAACATATGTGTGATGACCAACCTTGATAGACTGGACTCTTCTCAGCAACTCAGGGTTATAAGTCAACCCCTAAAGTCTCATGATGGAAAGACATGTCTATATCCAGAGAAAGAACTGAGTTTGAATCCAGATTGAAGCAAACTACCTGCTTTTTTCTTTCTCTTTTTTGATTTTTTTCCTCTTTCCCATTGTTCATTCCATCTGATACAATCCTTCCTTATAACCTGACTAATGTATAATGTTAAAGTATTTGCAGATCCTATACTTTATTGTATGCTGCCATGGGAGGCAGGAGGAAGGGGAGGGAGAGAAAATTTGAAACTCAAGGAATTGTGGAACTGAATCTTGTAAACTAAAAGTAAACAAATTAATAAAGACCGAAGAAGAAGAAGAAGAAGAAGAAGAAGAAGAAGAAGAAGAAGAAGA
>NW_027187360.1:18225693-18255557 GCF_028583685.1 Petaurus breviceps papuanus | reverse complement strand
GAAGAAGAAGAAGAAGAAGAAGAAGAAGAAGAAGAAGAAGAAGAAGAAGAAGAAGAAGAAGAAGAAGAAGAAGAAGAAGAAGAAGAAGAAGAAGAAGAAGAAGAGAAGCTACTGATGATGGTAGAGGGAGAATCTGGAAGTGACAGTGCAAAGCAGGGAGTCAATTAACATGATCAGTGAATTGGGGAATATGTGTAAAACTAATCTTAGTTCTGGAAAGAGTGGTCAGGGAACAACCCTGAGAAGTCAGTGATATTATTATCCTCATTTTATAGTTGAGGTAATGGAGGCAAATGGAAGCTAAGTGACTTGCCCAGGATCACAGTTGGTAAATATTTGAGGCCTGATTTGAATTTGTCTTCCTGGCCCCAGGTCCAGTGCTCTATTCACTGTGCCAACCGGTATTCCAGAGAGTACAATGGAAAGTGTGGGTAGATCTGGTATGGGCCAGTGCAGAATGGGGTTGCATAGAAGGGAATGGTACAAAGAATATTGTGGGGTATATGGAAGGCAGTTTGCTCAATAACAGGTTCAGGATCACTGGGATGGAGAAAGTATGAGAAGAGGTGAATACACTAATCACTGAGGGATGAATGTAGGCAAATTATAGTCCTCAGGGGCCTAGGCAACTAGTGTTGAAGTGGGTTGGTCAAAGATTGAGCAGATAACAGACAATGCCTAAGCCTTTTCATGATGTAGAAGTCTAGGGTAGGTATTCACAAATCTACCTGGTGGAGTCTTCTCAGAGGTCTAAGCAAAAGGTAGGTCAGTAGAATAGGCTAGAAGTTGAGCCAGTAGTGGAGACTGAATACTGACTGGATCCTCCTATGATATCACTGGTTATTCACCTTTTCGTCAGCTGCTAGCATCTTCCTTTCTGAGATAAACTATCAGTCACTTTGTATTTAACTTCTATTTACTTAATTTCTAGACCTGTCTCCCAATTAGAATGTGCACTTCTTGTGGGCAGGAACTATTTTAAAATTTTCTATTCTTAGGGCTTATCAACACACATCAATTCCCTGATTAGTTGATTGATGTAATTCTCCAAATCACTTAAAAGAGAAATTCAAATTAAATGACTCTGACATTTCTCCTCAAACCCGTCAAATTGGCAACGATGTCAAAAGACAAAAATGCTAATCATTATTGAGACTGTAGGCAGACAGGTGCAGTATTACTCTATTGGTAGAGCTATGAATTGGTCTGATCATTCTGTAAAACAATGTGGAAATATCTTAGAAGAGTCATTAAACTGCACATACAAGGTTCCACAAGGCAACTACTGGACACATATCCCTAGGAAGTCAAAGAGAAAGGGAAAGGTATGTATAAAAAATATTTATAGTAGCAATTTTTGCAGTAACAAAGAGCTAGAAGCAAAGTGGGTGTATGCCATTGGGGAATGACTGAACAAATTGCAGTATATGAATGTAATGGAATATTGTGACATAAGAAACGAGAAATATGAAGAATTCATAGAAACTTAGGGAGCTGTACAAGCTTATTCAGAGGGAAACTAGAAGAACCAGGAAAAAAAATGTACATTATGACCATGGGGATAAAAGCAACACTGAGTAACCTTAGAACTTCTATATAAGAAGCCTATAGACTTCACAATATTGATGTCAAAACAAACCTCTTTTCTCTCAATGGAAAAGTGGAGGTGAAGAAGTAAAAAATACATAGTGGGTCGTGTACTATTCTATTTATTGATTTGTTCTGTTTGAACTATACCTAATTATTATGATGCAAGGTTATATAAAGATGCCATTTGGAAATGACAGTAGTATTAAAAACATCAGTAAATTGAAACAAGGGGTGAACTACTTCTGTGCTTGCCATTACAGTAAAATATTACCTTTTCAAAGGACAAATGCAGTAGTTCAAGCAAACAGTGATAGTGGCTTAAATTGTACTGGTGATCATGTAAATGGAGAGACGGGGACAGATGCCAGAGATGGTAGAGAGGGAGAATTTATAAGACTTTACGAGTGATTGAATGTAGGAGTGAAAATGAGATGAGTCAGATTTGACAAAGATGTTTGGAACCTGAGTGAATGGGAAGATTCAACAATTAAAGATATTCAAATCAACTTATCAAGAACTTATTAAGTGTGGCAGGCATGGTGCTATATGCAAGTGATTAAGATAAAAATTATGCAATCCCTGTTCTCAGGGAATTCGGAGTCAACTGAAGGAAAACAGCATATACACAGTTGAGTTAAAAACAGCAACAACAACAAAAAAGTAAATGCAAATTAATTAGGAATTGCATTAGCAAATAGAAAATGCCTTATTGTGTAGCAGTCATTCCAGCTGGACCTTAAAGGCAAATAGGAATGCCAAGAGGTTAAAAGGGAGAGGTGGGCATCTTCATGAGCACTAATTTATGAATATCTAGGAGGAAGATACATTTAACACAATCAACTGCTGTGGGGTAGATAAGGACTAAGAAAAGGCCTCAAGAAAAGGCCACTGGATTTATAATTTAAGAATTTTTTGGCCATGTTGGGAAGATCAGTTTTAGTTGAAAGGTAGTTTTAGAAGTCATACTATAAGGTATTGAAAAATTAGTGCATTTTCTTTTAAGTTAAAAGTTTTCTAAAATCTTTGTAATTACCCCCAATAGCCTCCTTTCCCTTCCCACAGAGCCATCTCACATATGAGCAATATTTTTAAAGATGTTCCCCCCAGACAAAAAATCAAAACAAAACAAAAGAATAAGGAAGAAAATTATCCCAAACTAATAGATACATCAAAAATTAAAGTCCAATGGCATGTGCATTGTATTACACTCATACACTTCCCACTACTTCAAGGGCATTAGGTGGGAATGTCTTTTCATATATTTTCTTTCTAAAAAAGCTTTTTCTCTATAATTTTCTATCAATTGCTCTTCTTGGTTGTTTTGTTTGTTTGGTGGCTATCAGTGAACATAGTTGCAGTCATTGTGTATATTTGTTTCTTTGCTCTACTTATATTACTGTGTATCAGTTCCTATAAATCTATCTATGCTTCTCTTTATTGATCATTTTCATAATTTTGCAGAGATAAGTAATAAACTTTTACATTAATGTAACACAGTTTGTTTAATCAATGCCCAACTGATGGACCTTCACTTGTTTCCACTTCTTTGCTTTTACAAAAGTGTTGCTGTAAATATTTTGCTGTATATGAGTGTTTCTTTGGAGACAGTGCTTAATAGTGGAGTCTCTGTGTCCAAAAGATATGTACAGTTTAGGCACTTTATTTCTGTAACTTCAAATTATTTTTCAAAATGGTTGTAATGATTCACAGTTCTATTAACAAAGTATGGGGCAGCCAGGTAGCACAGCGAGTAAGAGCACCAGCTCCAGTGTCCGGATGACCTGGATCGAATTCCGGGCTCAGATACTCAGCACCACACTCAGAAATAACTGGTCGTGTAACCTTGAGCAAGTTACTTAACCCCAATTGCTTAAAAAAACAAACAAACAAACAAACAAACAATGTATGAGTGTGACTATTTTCCCACAATCTCTTTAGTGTGAATTATTTACAACTTTCATCATCTTTGGCAATTTTCTGATGGTGAAATGAAAACATTTTTCTGATTTTCATTAATCTCATTATTAATGATTCTTATAAATGGTTATTAATAGCTTGTTATTCTTTTTTGAGAATTAATTTTTCATATTCTTTGACCACTTAAATATGGGGAAGATAGGAGAAAGGGGAGAACATGATGACTGTAACCATGTAAATAGAGTGAACAGCTATATATGTGTGGATGTGTATATGTATATGCATGTGTACACACACACACCACAAACTTAGACAGAGACAGGGAGAGTACGGGGGTGCTCAGGGAAGGCTAGCAGCTTTGGTGTGAAGGCTTGCTGAGCCCTTTACAAGGCTACTCAGACACCTTTGGTGTCCGCTTTCACCCAAATCTCACGTGTGGACTCAAGAAGCTGTAGCATGTACAGTAGCCATACCGCAACAAAAATGTCTTATGTGATAGGCTAAACTAGCTTGAGGGTAACCAACAGGTTTCAAACCCATCAGTGAGTTAGGGAAAGGTCTACCCCAAACATGTGCAAGACTTTCTCTGATGGAATGGGCTGATGAGACTTTCTCTGATGGAATGGGCTGATGAGACTTTCTTTGATGGAATGGGCTGATGAGAACATTTTTTTTCCAATGACATTGAAGGTGGCTGAAGCAGGTGATGTGGAGTGCTTAGAGCTTGGTTAGAAATTGAAGATACCAAGGTGATCTGTTGTGTCCTGGGCCACAGGCAGATATTCTGCCTTTTGTCTTGTCACTGGACTTGGATGACTCTGGAAGACTGAAGACTTTGTGCAGCTCTGCCTCAACTAAATCCAATTCCACATGAGTCAAGACATCATCCATTATATCACTGATCTTCTTTGAAAGGAAGAACAAACAGCATACATACTTACATACCTACACACATATGTATCTTTATATGCAAAAGCCATTCCCTAATATATGTATTCAAATAATATGAACAAGAACATCTTATTTATATGTATATGCACATCTATATACACATATGAATATATATTTATATAAAGGCAAATATTTGTAAAAATCTATCAATCTCTCTCTCTTATATGAAAAGGAGTCAAATTCTCTTCTGATCAAAATTTGTGCCTACTGTCTCCTGCTGGACCCAACATGTCCCCTGGGGGAAGGCAAGGGTCAGGATGTGTTATCTTTCTTCTGCCCTAAAGCAAGGATTTACACCTGTGCCAGAAGATGGTAACTTTCCCTTCCTATTACTAGCCAAGACTTGTAACCAAGATACAAAGAATCCCTGTAACCAATCATAATATATTGCCTTTTCAACTCTCCCTCTGTCTTTCCTTACAAAGTCTTAATTTTTGTTCTGCCTCACTGGTCACTCTATACTTTTTTTCTCCATATTGACACTTTGGTGAACCAGTCTAATTCTACACTCTACTCCTCTCTTGAATCCCTAGGCCCCTTATCATTTCTTCAATTACACCCTGCCAAATCTCAGCCTTAGATCACTTCCACTGTTTTCCATCTTTGCTCCTTCACACAGGCTACTGAACAAAGGTGGATAAGATCATGCAACCATGCTTAGTAGGTTCACTACAAATTTATGTCATACAACCAGGATCTTGATTATTGTTAAGAGATCCTTCTATACCTTCCTTTTCAACTTCTTATCCCACCCTACAAAAACTCTTCCAAACCTTTCAATACCTGCTCAAAATCTAAAGCTTCCCCTCTCCTTATCCTCTCAGCTGAGAAACTTGCCTGATATTTTATAGAAAAAAATGAGGCCATTATCCATGATCTCTTTCTTTCTCCCATATTCCTTGTCTCAAATAACTCATATGCCTTCTGCTGCTATTTCATCCTTCACCTCTGTCTCACATGATTAAGTTACTTACTCTTTACCTTTTTACCTGTTCAGGGGCTCCTATCCTATCCCAGTCCATCCCATCTCTGCCAAGAGATTGCTTCCTCTCTCATCCCTATTCTTTCACTTATTTTCAATCTCATGTCTACTGGATCTTTATCTATTGTCTATAAACATACCTATGTCTCCCCTGTCCTGAAAAAAAACCCTTCACTGATCTTTCCAGAAAGAGAGTCCAGGTTGAGGGGAAGATGATTAAAGGAGCAAGTTCCAGGAGAAGATGGGATGAAATAAAGATTTGTTTTCAGTAATTATGAGCATGGAGCAAAGGAAGAGAAAACAGGATTTAATACTGAGGGACTTTAGGATAGAACTGAAAATAAGAGGAAACTTATGATGTAGGACTTCAAATTTTTTGGTAAATTATAAGAAAAAATTGGCTTCGGAGAGTGAGCAGGGAATGGAAAGTGTAGGCTGCTTGAGGAGAGAAGTGTAGAATTGGAAGAATATTGAGTGCAAAAAAGAATCAATTAGGGAAGAGTACATGGATTACCTTGTAGCAATGAGAGCCCTGTTGAGCCAAGAAGTTTGCCATATTTCCTTAACTGGTGTTCAGAAGCATATAATTGGGATTGAAGAAGGAAGATAGTAGAGGTCAATAATGTTTGAAATTTGGGAAGAGATAAGTAGCAAAAAAAAACCAAACCCCAAACCCCAAACTCCAAAAAACAAAACCAAAGCTATCAGACTTTAATGTGTAGGAGAAGGAGAGCTGAAATGGTCTGCTATAATACCAAGGTTTCCAAGAGAGAAAAGTTAAACCAGAGCAGAAGAAATGACTTGGAAAGGCAGAGAGGAAAGCAGTAAGTGGAGTTTTTAGTGAAGATAAAGAATAGGTTCAGGACCAATAGAAAGAAGGGAGGGGATTCCACTTCTGAGAGCCAAGGTAGCAGAGTAAGAAGTCACTCTCACTCTCCCTTTATTGACCTCTGAAATTTCAGAAAATATCACCCAGGAAAAACTCTGGAACAGCTGAGTCAGCAGAAAGATGGGGTGCAGCAGTCTTTATAACCCAGGAAATTTAGGAGATTAATGGGAAAGGCCTCTCTTACTCTGGGTGAGGGGGAGCAGTAAAAGAGGGAAGGCTTTCAAACAAGCTAGCAGCAAGCCCCCCTCAGAAACCTCAGAACCAGGGGGATTCTGAGACCCAGGGTGGTGTCACCAGCAGCCAAATCTCCTGGAACTTCAGCATGACTCCAGGAGGCACAACTCCAGGCTGGCAGACATGCACCAGCAGCTAAACTTGGGAGTGCTTTAAGGAAGTCCAGGTGAATAGGTATCCCCCAAGAATCAAACTCCCCACCCCAAGAGCTCCAGTGTTGCTGACCCCATCTCAACACCAAGTAAGCTGCCAGACCCCTATAGCCTCCAGCTGCCAACACCTGAAGCCCCAGAACACAAAGCTAGTGACCAGCTCCTAGGCTCCCAGCATAAGAAGCTTGAATCAGTGTCCCCTACACTCTACCAGGAGAACTCAACTTTATAAGCCAGGAAATAAGCAAATACCATAAGCAAAAAGCAAAAATGCATAATGACCACAGATTCTTATTATGGGGATAGGGAAGATCAAGGAAAAAATTCTGAAGAGGACAACATCATCTATATACCCACATGTGAAAACTCAAAGGGCAATATGAACTGGTCACAAGCCCAAAAAATCTTCTAGGAAGAACTCAAGAAGTATTTTAAAATTCAAATAAGGGAAGTACAAGAACAATTGGGAAAAGAAATGAGAGGTATGCAAGAAAGAGTCAATAGCTTGGAAACAAAAGGATGAAAATTATCTGTAGAAAAGAAGGCCTTAAAAATATAATTGGGCAAATGGAAAAAAACAACATACACTGAAGAAAACAAGTACTTAAAAATACAATTGGCCAAATGGCAACAGAGAAACAAAAACTCACTGAAGAAAAAAAACTACTTAAAAAGTAGAATGAACTCAATGGAAAAGGAGGTACAAAATTTAATAGAAGAAAACAATTCATTAAAAATTAGAATTGGGCAAGTGGAAGTCAATGACTCTATGAGATATCAAAAATAAGTTAAACAGAAAGAGAAGAATGAAAAAAATAGAAGAAAATGTAAAATACCTCATTGGTAAAAACAACTTACCCAGAAAATAGATACAGGAGAGCCAACTGAAAAATGATTCATCTACCTAAAAACCATGATGGGAAAAAAATAACCTGCACAACACCTTGCAGGAAATAATCAAGGAAAACTACCCTAAAGTTCTAGAATCAGAGGGTAGAATAATCATTGAAAGAATCCACTGATCACCTCCTGAAGAGTTCCCAAACTGAAAACACCAAGGAATATTGTAGCCAAATTCCAGAATTATCAGATGAAAGAGAAAATACTGAAAGCCACCAGAAAGAAGCAACTTAAATAAGATGGAATTATAGTCCAGATTATACAGGACCTCACAGCTTCTAATTAAAAGACCAAAGGCTTGCCATAAGGTAAAGGAGATTGGATTACAACCAAGGATCAACTACCCAGTGAAATTGAGCATAATCTTTCAGGGCAGGAGATGGACATTCAATTAAATAGGGTACTTCCAAACTTTCCTGAAGAAAAGAACAGAGCTCAATAGAAAATTTGATCTTCCAATAAAAGAATCAAGAGAGGCATAAAAAGATAACCAGGAGGGTGGAGCCAAGATGGCAGAACAGAAGCAGAAACTTTTCTAAGCTCCTCCATGAATTTCATCACTAAATTTTAAAAAGTGAATCTGAAAGGATTTTAGAGTGATAGAATCCATTGGGAGATGGAGTGTGGCAGATTCCCAGCCCAGGAAAGTGCCCACATAGGTCTGGGCAGGGGGAGGGTGGAGCAAGTGGGGGTTGCACCTGCGCGAACCTGAGAGCAGACTATAGCAGAGGGAGAGCAAGCCCCAACCAGCAGACTCACCCAACCCAAAGATGATTCACAGATGTCTCACTACAGGATGGAGGATCAGTCAGAGCTACATAAGAGAATGCACAGGGCCCATGGCAGCTGCTTCTCCTGGGACTATCAGCCAGCTGCCTGGATGTCTAAAAATCACTTACCTGAACTTTCAGGAGCCAAAATGACAGAGTAAACCCTAGCTGCTCTGATTCCCCCTCCCTGACCCAGAAAACCCAGAAATAAATGTTCCACTCAGTGTAAAATCCCAAAATAGAGGAAACAGCCTCAGGCTTGGGAGTTATTGAGGAAAGGTGTAACTGAAGCACTAGAGGGTCTGAAGTGAAAGGCTGGAGGTGTCCCAACCAGGCGTATGTCAGATGACCAGCAGGAGATCCCAAAGCCCAGGGGGGTGAAGCCAGAAAGCCCTAACATCAGAAGCCTGGGTGTGCCTTAGCACCACCAGGGGAATCTGCAGACACCAGCACTGCCAGCCACCAACTGCTGAGCCTGCCTGAGCTGTAGCTCAGGGGCACAGAAGTGGAAACATGAAGTGGCCAGACCACCCCTTCCCCACCAGTTACTCTGTGAACCTCAGGGTAACTTAGGGGAAACACTGAAAGTCCTGACCTTGCTCTCAGTCTAGACACCCAAAGGCTACAACACCTAAAGTCAACAACCAGGCCCTTAGTTCCCAGCCTCAGGAGCAAAGTCAGGAAACAGGCAATCACTATGGGTAAGAAAGTAGCTGAGAAATCAAAAGCAAGAAAAACTATCTGTTCTTATTATAGCGAGCAAGAACAACCAAATACAGAGGACAACACGGTCTCTATTCTCACATCTGAGACCACAGAAAGAAATATGAACTGATTTCAAGCCCAAAAAGCATTCTTGGAGGAATTCAAGAAAGGTTTTAAACGCCAAATTAGAGAGATAGAAGATCAATTTAAATGTACATTGACCAAATTGGAAAAAAAACCTCACTGAAGAAAACAAATCCATAAAAAGTAAAATTTGTGAACAGGGATAGAAGGTTCAAAATCTAACTGGAGAAAATTCCTCCCTAAAAATGAAATCTGAATATATGGAAATGGAGCTCCAAAAACTAACTGAGGAAAATAATTCACTAAAAATTAGAATCAGTCAAATTGAAGCTAAGGACTGTATGATGCATCGAGTCAGTTGAAGATTGAAAAATTAGAAGAAAGTGTAAAATACCTCACTGGAGAAAACAGCTGACCTGGAGAACAAATCCAGGAGAGATAACCTAAGAATTATTGGTCTACTGGAAAGCCATGATGAAAAAATAGACAGCAAAACTATGCTAGTGGTGGACCTTAATCTCCCCCTCTCTGAACTTGATAAATCTAACATCAGAATAAACAAGAAAGAAGTTAAGGAGATGAATAGAATTTTATAGAGGCTAGACATGATAGCTCTCTGGAGAAAACTGAGTGGGAATAAAAAGGAATATCACTTCTCAGTGGTACAAGGCACATACACAAAAATCAAACATGTACTAGGGCATAAAAACCTCACAGGTCAGTGCAGAAAGGAAGAAATGTTAAATGCAGATTCTCAGATCATGATACAATAAAAATCATATGTGATAAAGGGCCATAGAAAGATAGACTAAAAACTAATTGGAAACTAAGTAATTTAATCCTAAAGAATGAGTGGGTCAAACAAGAAATTTTAGAAACAATTAGTAACTTCATTCAAGCGAATGACAATAATGAGACAATATACCAAAACTTGTGGGATGCAGTAAAGGCAGTTCTTAGGAGAAGTTTTATGTCCCTGAATGCATACATGAATAAATTAGAGGAAATGGAAGTTAATAAAGTGGATATGCTATTGAAAAAGCTAGAAAAAGAACCAATTGAGAATCACCAATTAAATACTAAATTAGAAATAATGAAAACCAAAAGAGAGATTAATCAAATTGGAATTAAGAAAACCCTTTAATTAATGAATAAAACTAAGAGCTGATTTTATAAAAAAAAAAACCCAACAAAATTGATAGACCTTTAGTCAATATAATAAAAAATGAAAGAAGAAAACCTAATTATGAGTATCAAAAATGGAAAGAGTGAATCTACCTCCAATGAAGAGGAAATTAAAACAATAATTAGGAATTATTTTGCCCAATTGTATGCAAATAAATTTGACAATCTTAGTATAATGAATATAAGTTGGCCAAATTAACTGAAGAGGAAGTAAATTCCTTAAATAACTCATCTCAGAAAAAGAAATAGTACAAGCCATCAATGAACTGAGTAGGAAAAAATCTCCAGGGTCAGATGGATTTACTGGTGAATTCTATCAAACATTTAAAGAACAATTGATTCAATTACTCTACAAATTGTTTGGGAAAGTTGGTGAAGGAGTCCTACCAAATTCTTTTTATGACACAAATATGATGCTGATACCTAAATCAGGAAGAGACAAAATGGAGAAAGAAAATTATGGACCAATTTCCCTCATGTATATAGATGCAAATATTTTAAATTAAATTTTATCAAAGACATTGCAATAACTTTTCTCAAGGATAGTATACTAAAATCAAGAAGGATTTATACCAAGAATGCAGGGCTGGTTTATTATTAGGAAAACTATTCAGTCTAGTTTTCCATATCTACAACAAAACTAACATCAACCATATGTTCATCTCAATAAATGCAGAAAAAGCTTAGATAGGGGCAGCTAGGTGGTGCAGTGAATAGAGCACTGCCCCTAGAGTCAGGAGGACCTGAGTTCAATTCCATCCTCAGACACTTGACACGCTTACTAGCTGTGTGACCTTGGGCAAGTCACTTAACCATAATTGCCTTGCCTTCCCCCCCTCTAAAAAAAACAAAGCTTTGACACAATACAACACCCATTCCTTTTAAAAACACTAGAGAACATAAGAATAAATGGAGTCTTCCTTAAAATCAAAGGTAGCATCTAACTAAAACCATCAGCAAGCATTATGTGTAACGGGGATAAGTTAAAAACAATTCTAGTTAAGACTGGTGGTGAAATAAGGATGTCCATTGTCACCAATGTTATTCAATATGGTACTAGAAATGTTAGCTTTAGCAGTCAGAAAAGAAAAATAAATTGAAGGAACTAGAATAGCCAAAGAAGAACAAAGCTATCACTCTTTGCAGATGATTTGAAGGTATACTTAGAAAATCCTTCAGATTCAAGTAAAAAAAAAAACTACTTGAAATAATAAACAACTTTAGCAAAATTGCAGGATATAAAATAAAAACACATAAATCATTGGCATTTCTATATGTTACTAACAAAGTCCAACAGAGAAATTCCTGTGAATTTACTGTAGAAATTATAAAATATATGGGAGTCTACCTGCTAAAATAAACACAATTACAAAACACTTTTCACACAGATAAAGTCAGATCTAATTAAGTGGAAAAAATCATCAGTTGCTTATGGGTAGGGCAAGCTAATATAATAAAAATGACAACTCTACCTAAATTAAATTACTTATTCAGCGCCATACCAATCAAACTACCAAAAATGTTTTATAGAGCTTAAAAAAAATAACAAAATTCATTTGGAAGAAAAAAGGTCCAGAATATCAAGGGGATTAATAAAAAAAAATGGGAGGGAAGGTGACCTAACCATGTCAGATCTGAAATTGTATTATAAAGCAGCAATTAAGGGCGGGTAGGTGGCGCAGTGAGTAAAGTGCTGGCCCTGGAGTCAGGAGGACTTTAGTTCAGATTGGGCCTCAGACACTTAACACGCACAAACAAAAAAAACCTAGCCATGTGACTTTGGGCAAGTTACTTAAACCCAATTGCCCTCCAAAAAGCAAAAAAAAAAAAAAAAAAAAAAAAGCAACAATTATCAAAACTGCCTGGTACTGGCTAAGAAATACAGTGGTGTATCAGTGGAATAGGCTTTGTATGCAATACACAATAGTCAATGACTATAGTAATCTATTTTTTGATAAATGCAAAGGCTCCAACTTGTGGGATAAGAACTTACTATTTAACATAAACTATTGGGAAAATGAAAATAGTATGTCAGAAACTAGACATAGATCAACATCTTACACCCTATACCAAGATAAATTCAAATGGGTACATGATTAATATACAAAGACTGATACTATAAGCACTCTAGTAGAGCATGGAATAGTTTACCTTTCAGATCTATGGAGAAGGGAAGAATTTATAATGAAACAAGAGATAGAGAACATTATGAAATGCAAAATAGATGATTTTTATTACATTAACTTGAAAAGTTTTTGCACACACAAAGCCAATGAAACCAAGATTAGAAGGAGAACAGAAAGCTGGGAAACAATTTTTTCAATCCGTATCTCCAATAAAAGTCTCATTTCTAAAATAAACTGAGTTGAATTTATAAGAATAGAAGTCACTTCCCAATTGATAAAAGGTCAAAGCACATAAGGCAGTTTTCAGTGGAAGAAATTAAAGCTATCTATAGCTATATGAAAAAGTGCTCTAAATCATTATTGATTGGAGAAATGCAAATCAAAACAACTCTGAGGTTCCACATCAAATCTATCAGATTGGCTAACATGACAAAACAGGAAAATGATAAAGGCTGGAGAGGATGTGGGAAAATTGGTATACTAGTGCA
The DNA here is from genome assembly GCF_028583685.1 of Petaurus breviceps papuanus. NCBI lineage: Eukaryota > Metazoa > Chordata > Mammalia > Diprotodontia > Petauridae > Petaurus > Petaurus breviceps. The sequence continues at coordinate 18,242,584 of NW_027187360.1, read as the reverse complement.
TTGTTGGTGGAGTTATGAACTGATCCAACCATTCTGGAGGGTAATTTGGAACTATGTCCAAAGGGTTATAAAAATGTTCATACCCTTTGACCCAGAAATACCACTTCTAGGGCTATATCCCAAAGAGATCATAAAAAACAGAAAGGGATCCACATGTACAAATTTATTTATTTATAGAAGCTCTTTTTTTGGTGGCAAAGAATTGGGAAATGAAGGGATGTCCATCAAGTGGGGAATGGCTGAACAAATTGTGGTATATGAATGGAATGGAACACTATTGTGTTATAAGAAATGATGAGCAGGCCAACTTCAGAAAAACCTGAAAAGATTTCTAAGAGCTGATGCTGGGTGCAGTGAATAGAACTAGGAGAAGACTTTACACAGTAAGAACCACATTGTGTCATGGATGCAACCAATTGTGAAGAGGGTGACCAGGAATACAGAGTCTTCTTTTGGAAGCCAATTTTCCATGACTCCAAGAAAATTGAGGGAGTGAGAGAAGAGTCTAATAGCAAGACCAGTTTGCTAATAATACAATAGAGTTCTGAAAGACATAATGTAAGGGGAAGGTAGAGTTGGATAAAGACTTCAGGTGGAAACAAGGGAAGAGAATTTTTGCCTAGGCAACCTTGGACTGAGCATTATTCAAATTTAGATAGACTTATCATCGAATCAATCAAACAATCGATCAATCACAAACATTTATTAACATCTGCTATGTATCTGGAAATGTGCTGAGTGTTAGAGATTCAAAGACAAAAATTCCCATACCCACAATGAGCTAAGTTACTAGAAGAGGAAAATAGATATAGAGATCTGCAAATATATGTGTATGCTTGTTGTTATTGTGCTGACAGAAATATAGCAGTTAGGAAAAGATAACACATCTAAAATGCTTTACAAATCATAAAGCATTATATAAATGCTAGCTATTTTGTCTGCACAAAATATTTTGCATACACACCTATGTACTGACACACATACACACATTCCTGTTACATCCCCTAAATACAGTAAATCTGAAGACTTTATTCTAGGCCTCCTTTTCTTTTCCTAGACCCTCTCTTTTAGTGATTTATTTAGCTTTTGGGGATTCAAATACCATCTGTATATAGATGAGTGTTAAATCTTTTTTTTTCTCATTTATAGTATAGATATATCTGTAGTATATATATATATATATATATTAACATATGCAGATGTGTATGTGTATGTCTGTGTATATGTATATATAGATATGCATATGTGTGTATATTTTTTTTAATGAGAGAGACATACAGAAATGGAGAGAGACAGAGACAGAGAGAAGTTGATAGGGACTGGACCTGTGATTTTATTAGTATCACGGACTCCTAAGTGAGTAAATTCCCTCTACCAATATAGACCAGCATTTTCTCTTCAATTTCTAGTCTTAGTAGTTCAGTATACTGCAATATGCAGTGTATAAACAGTATAACTGGGGTTTTATAAATTGGGCACTCATCCGCATAGAGATGATAACTGGATCCCCAGTGTTACTGGGAGTTACTGGATGTTTTATCCTCACCAACTGCCCATCTCAGATTGACTTGGATACCCATTCCCATTCCCAAGCCAACTCTGTCTCTGTCTGTCTCCAGTAAAATCTTTAGGAATAACAAGAGTTGAATGTGGGGAAATTGTGACTCACCTTTGGTGCATACTATAGATTTTCCTTCTGTCCCCTTTAAAATTGAAAATGTAATGTAAAAATCTATCAGTGGCAGACAATGATGCCATTTTCAAACCCACAGCCTTTGTTTTGATATTGAACACTTAAAGTCACCAGCTATTTAGCTACAAGCTCCAAACAGGAAGGAAAGCTTGGGGAATTTGCTTGCAGTCATGCCTCAAAACACTCTTCTCCCACACCCCTTCCACCTACCAGCTCCAGCTCCCCCTCCAAGTAATGGGCTATTTGAACATATCAGTGTATTTCAATGCATATTGAGCAAAAGGTATCATTAAATGTGATTGAAAATCAAACAACTATTTCATTAATGGACCTATTATCAGAAAACACAGTGGCATTCAAATACTGGCATGCTGTTACTATAGATACCCTGCTTCTCACAGTCTGCACACAGTTCTGAGGGTTTGGTACAGCTGTTAACATCCTTTGATAGACATAATGATCCCAGGTATGCTAGATGATCTTTATTTTAATGCTTTGAATTGATGAAAATGTTGTAAATGCAAATTGCAGAGAAAAAAAGTGTAATTCATCCCATTCTAACAGCAATATTATTGCTTTAAAAAAAAATCCACAAAATTGACTGGTCCATTTTCATTTCCTGGTTCACATAGGTAGAGTTACTCTCATTTTGAATAGGCTTCACGGGGATGCTCTCACTGAGATCCACAGGGAATAGCAAGAGGCTCAATATTCTAAAGTGGACACTCCCACCCCTATTCCACCCTCTCCCATTAATTGGCTTTCTCTAGAAGTGGCCATTAGTAATTAGACCCCAAATGAGTCCCAATTAGAAAACTAAAAAAAAAAACCATACAAGAAGGGTACAAATCTGAAACTGCATAGAGTTAGTCTGATGGAAAATATTTATAGATAAAATTATTTTATAAATCTCACTTTTTTTATCCCACACAGCATAAACCAAGCAAGGCCTAAAGTTATTGATTCAATTCAATAAACGTTTATTAGACACCTACCTACTGTGTGCCAGGCACTATGCTAAGTACTAGGAATACAAACATATAACAATTTATTCAAAGCAGTGAAGAATATTGAAGAAAACAACAAATTGTTTATCTCTTTGCTAGTCTTATCAAATGTACCTTTGACTAAATTACAGTGTTTGGACATAAACTTTCTGAATATTTGTTTCAATGATACCCAGTGCTATAGTTATGTTAGCTTGACAAACAGACATGGAAATCCTCAGAGAGAGAGAGAGAGAGAGAGAGAGAGAGTAAGCAAAGAACAGATATTCTTTATTTTTCTGTAGTATTTCAAAATTTATAAAGTGCTTTGTCAATGATCCTCATAACTAGTTATTATCTTCATTTTTCATATCAGTCCTCAAACATTATAAAGCACCTACTATGTACCAAACACTATACAAAATTCTAGAGATAATAAGAAAGACAAAATCTGTAATTTGAAGGAGTGCACTTTCTAAACTCGTGTTAAAAGATGCTGATTTTTTTTCTTTATTTTTAGCTCTCAACATTCACTTTTATAAGATTTTGAGTTCCAAACTTTTTTATCCTCTCTCCCTTCTCACAAGACAGCATGCAATCTGATATAGGCTATATATGAACAAACAGATATTCTTTACATGTCTTATCTCTGGACTCCAAGATGATGATGATGATGATCAGATGGTGAAAAGTTTAATTGGAATAAGAAAATATTTTCTTAAATTCTTCTCTCAAATTATCAGCAGATGAACACATGAAGTGGCCAAGTGAATTTTCCTGATAATGTACAAAAGGGAGAAGTACATTTACATTATTCCTGACCACTAGGATATAATGGGGATGAAACTGGGTATTTCTTGAAAGAAAAAGTAGAACAAGAGGAAAGATTTTTACAATGACTACAATCCTGTAAAGTAAAGAAACTTTAAAGATTTAAGAATCTGTATCAATGCATTAGCTCCAGTGTACATGTGATAAATCAATTTTCCCACCTCTTAAGAGACAATTGATGGCTCAGAAGTGCATATTGAGACATGTTTTCATTCATGGCCAATGTGTGGATTTATTTTGTTTGACTGTATTTATTTGTTAAAAGTTAAAAAAAAAAGCATGTTGGGGCAGAAGACGAGCTTTTTTGGGGGAGGAGTAAATTGATATGGTAACAATGGGGAAAAATAAGAAAAGTTGAAGAGCATCATTGAAACATTTGAATGTACTCTAAGGAAAGTATAAGGAAGATGAGGATGGGTATCCTATTGTGTTAAATTGAATATATGCATTAACATGAGATAAATGTAATGATAGATATTTATAGTTTCATATTTATTTATATATACTATTTAGTCTATTAAAATATATTATATATATGTGTGTGTGTGTGTATCATATATATCTATAAAAGGGTCACAGAACATGCTTGGATTTATCATTACTGGTGGATGGAGAAGTACATGCCAAAATGTTTTCTGCCTGTTCCAGTTCACTGTGTAGCCTACTTCTGGTCACGCATTTTAAGAGGATGAATTATGCTAATTAACTTCTGAGCCATAAATTCCGATGAAATGAGGGATCTTCAAAAGTGGAGATAGCTTATAGCTGGGCTTTTTTGACTACAGAGCTTCAGGTGATAAGTTGTGACTCCAGGGAATGGTGGGAAAGGCAGGATCCTCCTTGAAGCAATTGCAATGGTGATCTTATCAATGTGCCAACTGGTCTAAAAGGATTGAGGTGAAATTGAGCTGAAAGGGCTCCTGCCTGACTTTTCCCTTTTATGTTTACTCTTTCTTGATCTTGGCTGAGGATTAGTTGGAGAGTGAAGTGTCTTGAAGACCTTTTGAGTTTGAAAGGTCTGATTGGTTTCAGCAATTGACAGAAGGGAAAGCATCAGAATTGGAGAGACATCACTGGAAAGAAGATGGAGCTTGACTTTTTGATTGGACACTGCCTAGTGCCAAGGTGATATGTGAATCAATGAATTAGCAGTATTGTACAATTTTTGTCTGTTCTGATGAGACAAAATATTAGCCTTCAAACTGATTGGAACCATCTTTACAGAATACTGCTCTAATCATTCTATTAATGTATGCTGTGATTTTTCTATGGTGATCATTTTCTTGTAGAAATGAACTACCTGTCCTATAACCAGTTCATATTGTACACTGAATACTTCTTTTGCTTCCTTTTAGGGAACCTCTTAGGCTTTAGAGATATGTCTTACTATAATTATAAAGCCCTCCCTCTAAATTCTGAGGAGAGGTTATTATGGGGTCAAGGAATGTGAGAAAAGGAGACTGCTAATCCCCTAAATTAGAAGTCTGGCTTCTCCAACGAACCCTAATAACTGAGACCAGAGTAGGGAGTAGTTTAGGTCAGCAGTCCCTTTGAATCCAGCCAAATGGTGCCTCTGTGTTAGATACACACACAAAACAACACAATGAAACAAGGAGAAATGTATTTTCATAGTACAAAATTTTGTAATGAATTGATTTAGGATGGTTATCCTCCCTGAAGGACATAGTTTCGTGGACCTGCACAGTGATGCTGGATTTTTTTTAAATTTTTGACAGCATTTGAGCTTTGGAGAAAGCCAATTCTGAGGATGACAAGATTGCTATTGAAGAGATAGGGGGGCAAGAACATGCAAGTTCCTCAGGAGTGTGTGCTGATCTAGCATTGAGTTATTGAAATTTGTGCAGGGAATAAAGCCCTGAACTGAAGGTCAAAGGCCTGTCTTCAGGTTCTGGAACCTCTTTTTAATAGCTGTAACTTCTCCAGCATCAGTTTATTCATTTCTGAAAGGAGAATATTTGCATGACAGATACCATGTTTCAAGGTTTAAAAAAGATAATCACTGTCAGATACTTTGCAAATCTCAATCAGGCTACAGTATACTCTTATAGCTTACCTCATAAGAAAGGTTCTTTACAAGCCATAAGGACTATATAAATATGGGGTGCTATTATTACTTCCTTTCATCTATTTTATCTAACAATCAAAAGGAATTGCTTTCTGGTTTTGCCCAGTCTTCTCTCATCTCCTTTGTTCATGCTCTCCTCAAAGTCTGTTTTTTATATACTGTCACTCCACATGCCACCCTCACCCATACCTCCCATCTCTACCTGTTCATGTCCTCTCCTTCTTTCTAAGCCCAACTTAGATCCCACCTTCCACATGAAATTTTGCTTGCCCCTTGGACTTCCTTGTCTCCTCAGATGCCTCCACTAAGATTGATCTTTCCCTCTTCAAATGCCTAAAAAATCCCTTTCAGAAAATCATTATACTTTATCTGGACTTCTCATTTGAACTTATCACTCTCTTTCCTTCTAGCAACATTATTTGTATACGTGCCTTTTCCTCCATATGCTTGTGAATTATTTGAAAGTAGGAATTGAATTGAATTTATCTTTGTATCAGATATAAAGTTGCATGCATCAAATTTATGGAAATATGTAAAAGATTTCATTTTTTAGCATAGGGTATTTCCAATGTTGGAAAAAAGAAACTTTAACCCTAAGGAGTTTCTTCAAACTCATCATAGTTTAGTGATTTGTCAGGGTCAACAAGTTTATCTCTTACAATACATTCTGAACTTTCTTATCTCTGTAGTTCTGTCCCTTTCCTTTATTAAATTTTCTGTATTATATGGCTTCACTTCTTAGAATTTTATAACTGCCAACACTATTCTTTCCCACTTAGAGAAATGTAAATGAATCAATATTGTTAGCTCCAGAATATAAACTTACATGCACACATTTGTACATAACTCTATTGGGGTATAGGGTGCAATCAGGGAAGACTAGTGCCTCTGGCGTGAGGACTGCTAAGCCTTTTTTCAGGACTGATTTCCACCTTTTGTGTCTACTTGATTTACCTAACTTTCCCTCACCTGTGGTTCCAAGAAGCTGTTGCATGTGCAGTGGTCACACCCCAGTACACCATTATGGCAGACAGGTTACACCATTCTGAGGGTAACCAAGAGGTCTCAAGCTCTTCAGTGAGTTAGGGAGGTGTCTACCGAAAGCATATGAAGACTTTCCCTGGTGAAATAGGCAGATGAGAACAATTTATTCCAATGGCCATGAAGCCAGCACCATGGAACTCTTAGAACTTAGTTTAGGCATCAAAGATACCAAAATCATCCACAGCATTTCAAGCCATCACCAGTCATCTTGAGTCTGTACTACCATTGGACTGTGATGGCTCTGAAAGAGTGAGGCCAATGACTTTGTGCAATTCTGTCTCATTTGAGTTGAATTTATGAATGAATCAAAAGACATCATCCATCTCATTTTACCATTCTTATCTATCTCAAAGTCCTGTAGTGACAGGCAAGTGATGAAGGAACAGAAGTGGATACACTGGGAACTTTAGTCACAATCCAGCCAGCACAGGATGCCTGGGCAATAGGATCATGTTTTCACTAAAAGAAGCAGTGGGAATAGTAACCCCTTGTGCATCTGAGCCATCTTTTAAGGACCACACTGCTCACCTTTGAGAGAGGGTCTAGAAAAAATGTGCCCTATACATTGTCTGCTTAACCCTGATGTGTTTACTGTGGCAGGTGGGGAATCCCACTGTGTGGTCAAAATACATACACCAAAAATTTACAAAAAACTTCTGTAAAGATGATTCCCACTCACCATTGGTACGTGGAATGTATGCACACTTATCTATAGCACAAAATCCAGTAGAACTGAAACATGAACAGATATTGATGTGAGAGGACTCATCATATATCACATCCAAATAGCAGCCCTCAGTGAAACAAAGCTGACAAATTAAGACAAGCTTACTGAAACTGGAACTAGATATACATTTTTATGGAGTGACAACAGAGAACGGGAGTGCTGTAATGCTGGCGTAGGTTTTGCAATCAAATCTAATCTAGTCAACAAGCTTGTATGCCTACCAAAAGGAGTGAACAGGCTCATTGCAATATGATTGCTACTTTCAGGAAAATGCTATTTCACCACCATTAGTACCTATGCTCCCACCATGATGAAGCCTGATGAGGTCAAAGAAAAATTTTAAGAAGACCTGGAGATGCTCATCATCAACATGTCAAAAGAGGACAAGCTTATAATTCTGGGTAAATTTAATGCTCGAGTGGATTGTAATGTTAATAGAAATGTGAAGATCTTCTTTGCCCCCTAATAGGTCGAATGTAATCACATGAATCCTGTGGTGGGAGGAGTTTGCTGAAGGGTGGAGCAGAGCTCACAGGATGCTGGGAGTCAGAGCAGTTAGAGCTGGAGGGAGGAGAGCGCACACTCAGGAAGACAGCTAGGCTTGTGAGTGTCAGTTTGTGGGAAGACTAAAGGATGGTGTGGCTCTCTGCTGTGTTATGTTGTATTAACTTCTATGTTGCTATGATGGGTTTGGTTTCCTGGTGTTGGCATTTGGTTACCTGGGCTTCTGTCTTCTATGTGGAGATTCTGTAATATTTTGTGATTGAGAATTATTTACATATTTACAGTAACTGTCGGCACTGTGAATATTGCATTGGCAGTACAGAGGCACAGACTACTAGACATGGCAGGGGATCCTTGGGAAGAATGGAGTTGGAAACAGAAAGAGAAATGGTCACTTGCTACTGAAGATTCGTGCAACTCATGACCTGCTCATCATGGACACTGTCTTCCACTTAACGAAGGAAAACAAAACTTTGTGGATGCACCCTCGCAGCAAAATTTGGCATTTAATAAACTATGTCATTTCAAGAAGAGCCAGGCAGGATGTGAGAGTGATGAAAACAATGTGTGATGCAGAGTACTGGACTGATAATAGCCTTATCCTCTCCAAGTTGAATATTTGCATTCAACAAAAGTGGTGGTTCCAAGGAAAGATGACTACCAGAAGACTTAATGTCTTAGATTAGAGCACTTCTCTGAGCAGTTTGTTACTAAATTGAAGGGATAATTGAGATAACACACAATTGGCAACAGTGGAGCAGAAAAGGAGTGGGTTGCTTTCACAGATTTGTGCACAGCACTGCATTTGCTCAGCTGGGTCAGAACATTCACAAACATCAATATTGGTTTGATGAAAATGATGGGGAAATTCAGAGGCAGTTAAATTAAAAATGAGAACTCCACAGGGTTTACCAGCAGGATAGTTAACCCATCTCTAAGAAGATAGCATTTAATTTCATCAAAAGTAAAGTACAAGTGAAACTTAGAGATGCAGGATTCTTGGCTCGGTAAAAAGGCAGATGAAATTCATTTTATACATATTGTAACAATACAAAGTGCCTTTATGATACCCTGAAGGCTAAAAACCTATGCCATATCTCTTCTCAGTGGTGATGAAACCACATTGATTAGTGATAAGGACAGGATCTTGGAGAGATGGACTGAATGCTTCCATAATGTTCTCAACAAACCGTCATCAATCAATGCTGAAGCAATTAACCATTTACCTCAGTTTGAAGTCAATCCCTCTTTAGCCAGATTTCAACTGAAGAAGTGGTTTTGAATGCCATTAAGCTCCTCTCCTGTGGCAAATCACCTGGTGACGATTCTATTCCAGCTGAAATTAAAAAGGGGAGGAGTCTATTGCTCATACAATAGCTTAATACATTTTTCTGGGTTATATGTCAATAGAAGCTTGTCTCCCATAAGTTCGAGGATGCCTCCACTGTCCATCTCTATAAAGGTTAAAGAAATAGATTGTCCTGTGACAGTCACAGCAGTTCTCTCTCTTAGTCATTGCTAGCAAGATGCTTTCCAGAGTCCTCCTTAATAGGTTGATCCTTCACTTGGAATATGGTCATCTACCTGAGAGCTAGTGTGGCTTCAGAAAGGGCCAGGGAATGGTCAACATGGTGTTTGATGCCCAATAACTCCAGGAGAAATATTAGGAGCAGAACAGAGTTTTGTATGCACCGTTCATAGATATGACCAAGGCCCTTGATAACATTAGTTGTGAGGGCTTATGGAAAATTATGTAAAAATTTGGTTGCCCAGGGAAGTTAAACAATATTGTGTATCACTTTCATAACGGAATGCTTGCCTGGGTTTTGGATAATGGATAATACTCCAACCCATTCACAGTCACCAGTAGAATGAAACAAGGCTGTATTTTTGCTCCCATGATTTTTAGCATAATATTTTAAGCAATGTTGTCAGATGATGATGAAAATGGCATGAAGGTCAGCTGTTGTATTGATTGAAAATTACTTAACATTTAAAAGGCTAGAAGCTAAGACTAAAATTGAGGCAGAGTTGGTGCATGATTTTTTGTTTGCAGATGATTGTGTACTCAGTTTAGCCTCTGAAGCTGGGAGGCAAAATAGTATGGATTGATTCTTTGCTGCTTGTGATAATTTTGGCCATACCATTAACACTAAGAAAACGCAGGTGCTCCACCAGCCAGCACCACACCATCCACATGTCGAACCAGCAAAAGGAGAAGTTATGAATATTTTAGATAAATTCCCTTTCCTTGGCAGTATAGTTTCCTGGGATGTACACGTGGATAATGAGGTTGATGCACACATTGCCAGAGCCAGCTCAGTGTTTGGGAAAGTTCACAGGAAAGTATGGTAGAGAAGAAATATTCAAGTAATTACCAAACTGAAGGTCTACAGAGCATTGTGCCGACCTCATTGTCTTATGCCTGTGAAACCTGGGCAGCATATCTGCACCGTGCCAGAAAGTTGAATTGCTTCCATTTGAATTGTCTTAGGAAGATTCTGAAAATAACCATGTAAGATAAGGTACTAGACCCTGAGGTCCTTTCTTAAACTAAATTGTCAATCATTCAAACTCTACTGCAGAGAGTGCAACTTTGATGGGATACATTGTTTGAATAACAAACATATGCTTGCCTAAAAAACAACAACAACCTCCCTCCCCCCCAAAAAACAAACCAAACCAAACCAAAACAAAACATTTTTATGAAGAATTCACAGAAGGGTGGTTGGAAGAAGCAACACACGGACCCTCTCAAGGTCTCTCTGAAGACCTTCAGAATGGATTGCATGACACAGAAGACAGTGGCACAGGACCACCCAGCCCGGTGTGCCCTCATCAAAGGAGGTGCTGTGCTCTATGAACAATGTAGAATTGAAATAGCTCAAAAAAACATGGGGTTTGCAAATTATAGAATCCACCTCAAATGTTCACATGGACTATTTGTGCCTGCCCTGCAAGTAGAGCATTCTGAGCTCATTTTGGTCTGATCAGCCACAGGCAGACACAGTGTAACGACTCTAACATAGTAAAATCATTTAGGTCCTCTTTGAGAACAAAGGACAGTGACTGACCAACCAATCAACTCACATGGTTCTAGTCATAAGTGAAGTCATTCTTCCTTCCTAGTACTTCTGTGTACTAGAAATTCATTCTCCCTCCCATGAGGAATAAAAGTGGCCAATATATAGAATTTCAAGAAGGGGAAAAACACAGAACTGCCTCAAGAAATGGAGAGGTGAGAAAGGAATGAGCATTTATATTACATCAACTATATGCCAGACACTGTGCTAAGTGCTTTACAAACCTGTATTATGTGATGCTCACAACAATCCTGTGAGGTAGGTGCTATTATTTCCCCCATTTTACAGTCGAACACACTGAGGCAAACAGAGATTAAGTGACATGCCCAGAGGTTACCTAGAATGTCTGAGGTGTAAGCTACTGTCAATTCTTCCTGATTGCAAGCCCAGCACTCCACCCACTGTGCTACTAGTTGCTTCTAGAAGGACTTTGGTTACTTACTTGAGAAAACAACATTAAGTTGTTGGTAACTGACATATAATATGTCAATATATGACCTGTAAGTGTTAAATACCCATTGTATTTTGCTTTCATGCCTAAAATCAGTTAAGAAGATTCTTTTCCCAATACCTTTATGGATAAGTGCTAATTTTGCGTCAAATGCTCCCATAGCACCTTGTGTCAATAATACATTTCTCTATATCACTCTTTTTAGCTAACTTTGGAAAAATCAGGTAACATTTTGATTTCATTCTTATTACTTAGCATACTGTAGATCTGGACTAGAAGTAACTAATAACACCTTGCTCCATAGGAATGCACATCAGGGTCCCTGGAAAAGGGGAGGTATTTCTAGGACACATCAGAAATAGAACTTTTCCTATCAAAAAGGGAACAGTAGGAAGTTCTTTTTGAAGCCACCATAGAACCTCTACCTAGGGAATTGCCAGCACCATCACCCCAATTCAGATGCAGATTTGGAAGCCTGTGGCTCCCCATTCCTGTCTCCAGATGACTATAAAATGTTTCCTAATTTAAGCTATGTTTCAAATCTAGAGTATTTTCATAAGAATCTCATTGGTGGAGAAAATGATGATGATGTTGGGTACAGGTCTAGGCTGCTCTTAATTGAATTGTTCAAAATTGCATTAGCTTTATCGTCTGCCCTATCATACTGTTGACTTATATTGAATTTGAGGTCCATGTCATTCAGTCATTTTTCAATTATGTTTGTCTCTTTGTGACTCCATTTGGGGTTTTCTTGACAAAGATATTGGAATGATTTGTTATTTCCATCTCTATCTTCTTTTACAGTTGAGGGAAAAAAGGCAAACAGGATTAAGAAACTCACCCAGGATCACACAGCTACTAAGTGTCTGAGACCAAATTTGAACTCAGGAAAAATAAATCTTCCTGACTCTAGGCCTAGCACTATATCCACTATACCAGTAGATAAACTATAGTTGAGACATGCCTCCACATTGTATCTTAAAATTCATTTTTAATTTAATTTTATTTTTTGAGGAGAGAAAGGAAGTGCAGGATATTTGATTTTAGTCAATGGAGCTAGAAGTACCTCTCCAAAGGTTCTGAGTTATCACTGCCTGCTTAGTACCACCTGGAATAAGGTTTCCACTTAAAATGATAAATATTGGAGGAGATTAAGAAAATCATAACACTAATGCATTGTTAGTGGAGTTGTGAACGAATCTACCCATTCTGGGGGGCAATTTGAAACTATGCCCAAAGGGCTATAAAACTGTGAATACCCTTTGCTCCAGCAATACCACTACTAGGTCTGTATCCCAAAGAGATCATAAAAAGGGAAAGGGACACACATGTATAAAAATATTTATAGCAGCTCTTTTTGTGATAGCAAAGAATTGGAAATTGAGGGAATGCCCATCAATTGGGGAATGGTTGAACAAGTTGTGGCATATGAATATAATGGAATACAATTTTTCCATAAGAAATGATGAGCAGGCAGATTTCAGAAAAACCTGGAAAGACCTACATGAACTGATGGTGAATGAAATAAACAGAACTAGGAGAATATTGTAAACAGTTATAACAGCAACATTTTGAGATGGCCAACTTTGATAGACTTAGCTCTTCTCAGCAATGCAATGATCTATGACAATTCCAAAAGATTCATGATGAAAAACGCAATCCAAATTCAGAGAAAGAACCATATGGAGTCTGAATGCAGATTGAAGCATGCCATTTTCTCTCTTTTTTGCTTTGTTTTTTCTTTCTCATGTTTTTCCCTTTTATTCTGATTCTTTTTTCACAACATGACAAATATGGAAATATATTTAATATGATATGTACATATATAACCAACATCAGGTTACATACAATCCTGGGGAGTGGGGAAGGGAGGGAGGGGGGAAATTTAGAACTCAAATTTTATAAAAGTGAATGTAAAAACAAATAATAAATAAACAACTAAATAAATGTTATCCATAAAAATAAGGTTTACACTCATGCTCATTATCAGTGAGTAGAGCAGTTAATGATACCCATTTCATAGCTTGATTGGTGAATCTGTATATTCTCTCCTCATCTTTCTGTTCCAGAGAGGTTGCAATTACTCCTGAAAGGAGTCAAGTTGACTGGGAATGTGGCAACCTATGATTTTGCAGGTCTTGTCAGCAGAAGTCTAGAGGGAGCCATGAGATTCAGATCAACGATCATAGTCTTTCAACTCTGGGAGTCCAACCTATAGGTGTGACAGAAGCAATGGGAGAAAGGGAAATAAAGCATTAGAAAGGGAGCCGGACTTGGAATCAAAAGACCTCAGATCTAGTTTTGACTCAACTGCTAATTATTTATGGGACCTAATTCAATTATAGTATATGGCATTTATAGTGAATTAGAAGGCACAACAGCATTTTGAATCCATATTCCAGGTAAAGAAACTGAGTTGTAAGAAGGATTAAATATGTTGCCTCCTGGTGATAACACATGGTCACCAAGCAAATAAGTGCATGAGAAAAGTGGAATTTGAGTTCAAATGTTTGCTCTTCTGCAATCATTTCAGTCCTGTTTGACTCTCCATGACCCGAGTTGGGGTATACTTGGTAAAGATACTAGAGTGATTTGCAATTTGCTTCTCTAGTTTATTTTTCAGATAAGGAAATTGAGGCAAATAGGGTTAAGTGAGGCTAGATTTGAATTTAGGGAGAAGAATCTTCCTGGCTTTAGGCTTGACACTTTATCCACTGTACCACCTAACTGTTCCAAATATTATTTGACCTGTAAGCTGATTTTATACTATACTAGCTTTTAGTACAAATAAAGGAATACTCAGTAGTCCAGTTTACTGGAACATATATTGTAAAAAAGGGGAGAGATAATTGATTGGAAATGTAGGTTAGATTCAGATTGCAGAGAACCTTAAATGCTAGGCTAGGGAATTGTATTAGGGGAAGGAGACTAGCATATCATTGGAAGGAAAGAAGCAAGCATATAAATGCTTCCTATGTGTCAGGCACTGTGTTAAACACTTAACAAATATCTTATTTGATTCTTTTAACAACCCTATGAAATAGGTACTATATTCTTCTCACTTTACAGTTGAGGAAGCTGAGTCAGAGAGAGGACAAATGACATGCCTAGGGTCACAAGAGTCTGTGGCCATATTTGAAATCACATCTTCCTGACTCCACAGTATTGGACTCAGTGTTAGGGGATCTGAATTAGATTCCTAGTTCTGACACTAGCTGTGTGAACCTTGTCAAGTCACTTAACCTTCCCCATCTGAAAGTGGGGTAAAGATATTTTACTTCCAACCTGTCAGGGTTGATCTGAGTACAACTCTTTGCATGGCAAGTCAGTGTTGGATAGTCTCCAAATATTCTATTTAGAGTAAAAGGATTTAAATTCACTTGTTAGGGGCGGCCAGGTGGCTCAGCGAGTAAGAGCACCGGCCCCAGTTTTGGCATGACCTGGGGATTGAATCCCGGGCTCAGATACTTAGCACCACACTCAGAAATAACTGGCCATGTAACCTTGAGCAAGTTACTTAACCCCAATTGCTTTAAAAAAAACAACAACAATAAATTCACTTGTTATCTCTTCTTCCTGTGAAAGGCAGAGTACTATGGTGATTAAAGTGCTGGACCTAGAAGCAGGAAGATCTTGATTTAAATTCTGCCTTTGATACTTCCCAGCCGTGTGACCATGATCAAGTTCTCTAACCTTTCTATGACTCGTTTCTTCATTTGTAAAATGAGATGGTTAGACTTTATGACCTCTCACATCCCTTCTAGCTCTAAATGTATTTTCCTATGATACTTAAAGCACAACAAATATGAGTTATTAATACTAATTTTCCTTATACTCAATAGGGAACTACTAAAGCCTTTTTGATAGGGGAAATGATAGATCAGCACATTAGAAAAAATAATTACTTTAAAATTTCTGTGAAATATACCTTGGTGAGCATTAGGGACTAGATTGGGGATAGGTGAATGATTATAAAGGTATTTGTAGTTTTTCAAAATAATATTTTATTTTCCCCAATTACATGTAAAACTTTTTAAATATTAATTTTTTAAAAAGGATGAATTCCAAATTCTCTCCTTCCCTCCTTTCTCTCTCCCTGAGAGAGTAAACTATTTGATATAGATTATACGTGTGCAATAATGCTAAACATATTTATATATTAGTCATGTTATGAAAGGAGTTAGGCTCCTCCCCCAAAAGCATGCATGCACACACACACACACACACACACACAAATACGTGAAAAACAGCATGCTTTGATCTGTATTCAGACTCCATCAGTTCTTTCCCTGGGGGTGGGTAACATTTTTCATCACAAGTCTTTTAGAACTGTCTTAGATCATTGTATTCCTGAGAAAAGCTATGCCATTCACAGTTATTCATCAAATATTATTGCTATTACTGTGTACAATGTTCTCTTGGTTCTGCTTACTTCACTTTGTATCATTTCATATGAGTCTTTCCAGGTTTTGTGAAATCATCCTGCTCAACATTTCTTATAGAGCAATAGTATTCCGTTATAGTCACCAGTATTTGTGAGAAGAAACGAGACAAAAGGAAGAGAAAATATGTACAGAGCTCACTGGACCTGGAAAATTGGAAGTAGGGTTAAGATGAGTGGGAGAGTCAAAGATGGTTTTGAACAGCAAGAGAGACTGGAAAAATGTTGGGAAATTGAGAGTAAGAGCAGGCTTTTTAGTCAGAAGATGAATTCAGCTTCTGACATGAGTTTGAGATTCTGATAGGATACCCAACTAGACACCTTCAGAAATCAATTGGAAATTCAGGATACATGTGGAGACTCAGGGATCATCTTCACAGAGGTGATAATTGATGCTATGGGAGTAGTTGAATATTCACAAAAGATTTTGAATAAAGGACTGAAGAGGAGACCTTGGGAGCATAACAACACTGATAAATAGGAAGCAGGAAGAGAAAGGTGAACAAAGGAAGAAGAGACAGCAGGAAGAAGCAGGCAGAAGAACTAAAGGAAAGAAGGGTCACTGAAACTGTAGGAGGATAAATTATATAGAAGAATATGGCGTCAACAATGTCAAATGCCAGGAAAGTGAAGGAGAAAAACTGTAGAAGAAATATATAAAAATTAAAATTAAGAATTCACTAGTGACCTTGGAGATGGTAGTTTTAAGAGCCTTTAAGACAGAAGCCAGATTTTAAGGGAGTTGAGTTCCATATGCCTGGTCTCTTTCCTTCTGTCCCTGAATCTTACCTCTACTATAACTGCTCTATTTTGAGCAGAGTGTAATATGCACATAGCAGGTTCTCAAAATGGGCTTTTGAAATTAATGAGTACATTTTATGAAGTCAAATTAAAAATCACAATTACTCAATAATTTATAGCTTCCCAAATGTCATTAAATGCTTTTCACTTTCATTATAACTCCTGGTAGAAAATGATTTCTGTGATTTGACTTAATCAATCTACAGATGGTTCTATCACTGAGATTATGGTTAGAAGAATATTT
>NW_027187360.1:18204059-18225293 GCF_028583685.1 Petaurus breviceps papuanus | reverse complement strand
TTCCTTCCTTCCTTCCTTCCTTCCTTCCTTCCTTCCTTCCTTCCTTCCTCCCTCCTTTCCTCCCTTCCTTCCTTCCTTTCTCCCTTCTTTCCTCCCTTCTGTCCTTCCTGTCTTCTTCCCTTCATTAACTTCCCTTCTTCCCTACCTCCCTCCTTGACCACTATCTCCCCTCAGACTCTGATGCAGAAAGCCTGGTAATTTGAAACAAAAAGGCTTGGGAAGAGAAATGATTGCAGTTCAATGTCCTCAGTCATCATCTTGGGAAGCAACCTCTATGGAGATGAAACCTGGCAATTACTTCTTCAGAGAGAATAGACACACACAAAATAATCCAGAAGAGAAAGTCCTTGACACCAAAGTCTTTGACACTAACAAGTGTTTTAACATCAGAAACTGAGAGGATGTTATTAGTGAAATTCACATTAAAGAAGAGGTACTGTCATCTGCTTCACCACTGTACTCCAAGGGCCATGGAACCTTTCCATCTGCCTTGTAGCAGAAACTTTGTGTGTACAGTGTCTTCTCTGTTAGAATGAGAATTCTTTGAGAGCAGGGGTTGACTTGCTTTTATATTTTATCCTCAGTGCTTAGCACAGTGGTTTGCCTTTAGTAGGTGCTTGATAAATGCTTTGGAGTATGTGGGGTATTCAGTGAGGACTAATATCTTTGCTGTGAGGGTCACTGAGCCCTTTTCAGTACTGCTTTTCACCTTTGGCATCCACTTGCTACTCAACTCTCACCTGTGGCTCCAAGAAGTTGCAGTATGCACAGTAGCCACACTTCAGTAAAACTGTCTTAGCAGATGAGGTAAACCAAAGGGAAGCCAACAGGCCTCAAACCCATAGGTGAGTTGGGGAGGGGGAGTTCCTACCCCAAGTATGTGAAGACTTCCCCAGTGGAATAGGGAGATGTGAGCATTTTGTTTTGATGGGCCATAAAGGCAGCTGAAGCAGGTGCTGTGGACCACTTAGAGCTTGCAGACACTAAAGTCACCAAGGTCATGCAGTGCATCCAGAGTCATCACCAGTTGTTTGGATTTCTGTCTTGCCACTAGATTGATGACTCTAGAAGAGAGAGTGAGGCTGGTGATATTGCACAACTCTCCCTCGCTTAAATTCAGTTTACAATGGAGCAAAAGGCATCACACATGCCATTTTACTATTTCATTATTTTATTATTAAATAATTTTATAGTTTTATAATTTTATTATTTTAATATTCTATTATTTTACTATGTTACTATTTTGCTATTTTACCTACCTCATTGTGCTAATGATGAAGTAATAAGGGCAGATACACTGGGGAGCTGTAGTCACAACCCTGCATACAGGTGACCCTAGGGTATTCTTTTCACTAGACTAAAGCAGCAGTGGGATTTGGTAGTCCCCTAGGAGTCTGAACAACCTTTTTAAAGGACCACAGTACTCACCTCCTGGCATGAGAAAGGGACTAGAAAAGCTGCCCTAAAAAGTATTTTCTGCACTTAACCTTGGTCTGCTTACCAAGGCAGGCTGGGATCCCACCCTATTGTCAAGACAGAGAAACATATACAAAAACTTTGGTAAAGATGATTCTGCTCCCCATTGGTACATGAAATGTGTGCAAGAGAAATCTGCACATATCACATCCAAATAGCAGTCCTGAGTGAAACAAATTGAAAAAGGCCAGTTTACTAAAGTCAGAGCTGGATGTGTATTTTTTTCCTACGGTGGCCACAGTGAAATTGGAGCTCTTGTGAAACTGCTATAAGTTTCACAATAAAATCTAATCTAGTCAGCAAGCTTGTATGCTTTCCCAAAGGAGAGAACGGCAGACTCACGACAGTGTGATTGCTACTTGCAGGAAAGCATCATGCCACAATCATCAGTACATGAGCTTCTACCTCAAACCTTGATGAACTCAAAGAAAAAACTTCAATAAGACCTGGAGACCCTCATCATCAATGTGTTGAAAGAGGACAAGATTGTAATTTTGGCTGACTTTGATGCCAGAGTAGGCACAGACTATCAGATATGGCAGGGAGCCCTTGGGGTGAATGGAGTCCAAAACAGTGGCAGCAACAATAGCTTAATATTGAAGACTTGTGCATATCATGACGTTCTCACCACAAACACTGTTTTCCATTTACCTAAATGCAAGAAAACTTAATTGATGCACATCTGTAGCAAACATTGATATTTCATAGACTATGTCATTTTAAGGAGAAGGGATAAATAGGATGTGAGAGTGACAAAGGTAATGTTTTATGCAAAGCATTGTACCAATCAAAGACTTATCCTCTCCAACCTAAACATTTGCATTCAACAAAAGCAGTAGCTGCAATCATGATGACTGTTAGAAGACTCAAAGTCAACAGATTAGAGCCATTCTCCATGTGTGAACAGTGTGTTTCTGACTTGGGGGGAGGGGGGAAGCTGAGCCAATATACCAACAAGGTAACAGTGAAGCTGAAAAGTTGTGGGCATCTTTCAAAGATTTGATCTACAGCACCTCATGTACTTATCTGGGCCAGAACACAGACAAACATAAGGATTGCTTTGATGAAAACTAGGATGAAATTTAGAAGCTACTAAATGAAAAACAAGATCTCTACAGGGTCTACCAGGAAGGTAATTCATCCATCTCTCTAGGAAGCTAACATTTAACTACATCAAAAGTAAAGTGCAAACCTAACAACAATGTTGTACTGTGATCAACTATGAAAAGCTCAGCTCTTCTCATTAATACAATGATCCAAAATAATTCCAAAGGACTCATGATGGAAAATGCTATTCACATCCAGAGAAAGAACTTATGGAGTCTGAATGAAGATCTAAGAATACTGTTTTCACTTTCTTGATCTTTTTTATCATTTATGTTTTTATCTTTATCTTTCTTTATTTTTTCCTTGGTTTCTTTCCTTTTGGTCTATTTCTTCTTGACCAACATGACTAATATAGAATCACACATATATAACCTATTTATCACATATGTAGCTTATTTAAAATTTTTGCTTTTTAAGGAAGGAAGGTAGAAAATTTGAAACGCAAAAAATTTAAAAATAAATTTTAAAATTATATTTATATGTAATTGGAAAAATAAAATACTTTTAAAATAAATAAAAACAATTTGGAGAGAAAAAAAGTAAAGTGCAAGCAAAGTTTAGAGAGATGTAGGATTCTTTTTAGTTAGAAGGCAGATGAAACTCAATCTTACACTGATGGTAACAATCCAAAGTGTTTTGATGATACCTTCAAGATTATTTATGGGCTAAAGACCTTTGGTGCTTCTCAACTGCTCAGTGCTGATGGGGCCACATTGATTAGTGATAAGGACAAAATCCTGGAGAGATCGGCAGAACACTTCTATAATATTCTCAACAGACTGTCATCAACCAATGCTAAAGTCATTGACCACTTATGTCAGATTGAAGTGAATCTCTCTCTAGCTATATTTACAACTGAAGAAGAGGATTTGAATACCATTAGGTTCCTCTTGTGTGGCAAAGCACCTGGTTCTGATTCTCTTCCAGCAGAGATTTACAAGGCAGGGGGCTCAAACAAAAGCTCATAGAAATCTTGGGGATTATATGGCAAGTAGAGGCTATCCCCCAGAAGATAAAGGGTGCCTCTATTGCCCATCTACCTAAAGGACAAAGAAATAAGTTTCCCTATGAAAACCACGGGAGGATGTCTCAGTAAATACTGGTATGATTCTTGCCAGATCCTACTTAAATAGGCTGATCCAGGGCAGCTAAGTGGCACAGTGGATAGAATGCTAGGCTTGGAGTCAGGAGGGATCTGAATTCAAATCTGGCCTCAGACACTTACTAGCTATATAACCCTGGGCAAGTCACTTAACCCTGATTGTCTCACTTGTAAAAACAGACAAACAAACAAAAAATAGGCTGATCCTTCAATTTGAAGATGCTCATCTACCTGAGAGCCAGTGTGGCTTCACTGACAAGTGCTGCTGACAACTCCAACAGAAATGCCAGGAGCAGAACAGAGATCTGTAACGCAAGGTTCATCAGTCTACTCAAAGCCTTTGCTGCCCCAGTTGCAAGGGCCTGTGGAAGATCATGGTGAAATTTGGTTGCTCAGAGAAGTTCATCAGTATCTTATGTTAATTTCCTGATACATTCTCGTGTAGGCACAGGATAATGGATGATGCTCTCTCACTTTACCAGTCACCAATGGAGCAAAGCAGTGCTGTGTGCTTTCTCCTGTGCTTTTTTTTGCATAATTTTTTTTCAGTGATGCTGTCAGTCAACTACTGCAGAAGAGGGAGAGTGGTAGGTGACTTTTTGTTTGCAGATGATAGTGTACTCAGTGGCAGCCTCTGAGACTGAGATGTAACAAAGTATGGATCTATTCTCTGTTATTTATGCCAATTTTGGCCTGACAATTAACACCAAAAAAACAGAGGCTTTACCCCAGCCAGCACTGCACTATCTGTATGTGGAACCAGTAATTGCAGCAAATGGAGGAATGTTGAATGTTGTGGATAAGCTTATTTACCTTGGTGGTATACTTTCCAGGGATGTACATATAGATGATGAGGTTGACAGAGGTGGATCAGTGTTTGGGAGGTTCTGAAGGAAAGTGTGGGAGAGAAGAGGAATTAGCCGGCCTACCAAACTGAAGGTCTACAGAACCATTGTGCTGACATCATTGCTGAAATGTTGAAACCTGAACAGTATACCAGCACCACACCAGAAAATTGAACCACTTCTATATGAATTGTCCTAGGAAGATTCTGAAGATTATCTGGCAAGATAAGGTACTGAGCACTGAGGTCCTTTCTTGAGCTGAATTGCTAAGCATTACAACTCTACTGCAGAGAGCACAACTCAGATGGGCTGGACATGTTGTTGAATGTCAAACTTATGTTTGCCTAAAAGACTATTTTACAGCGAACTCATACAAGGCAGACACTCACATGATGGTCAGAAGAAGCAATACAAGGACACCCTTAAGGTTTCTCTGAAGAATTTTGGTATTGATTATGAGACATGGGAGAAACAGTCACAGGATCATTCAGCATGGCATCCCTGCATTAGAAAAGATGCTGTTGGGGTGGCTAGGTGGTGCAGTGAGTAGAACACTGGCCTTGGAGTTAGAAGGACCTGAGGTCAAATCCAGCCTCAGACACTTAACACAAAAACTAGCCATGTGACCTTGGGCAAGTCGCTTAACCCCAAATGCCCTCCAAAAAGCAAAAAAAAATTAAAAAAAAAGAATGTAACTATATTGGGCGGCCAGGTGGCACAGTGAGTAAGAGCACTGGCCCCAGAGTCAGGAAGACCTGGGATCGAATCCGGGCTCTGATACTTAGCACCACACCCAGAAATAATTGGCCATGTAACCTTGAGCAAGTTACTTAACCCCAATTGCTTAAAAAAAAAAGATGCTGTGCTCTATTAGCAAAGCAGAATTGCAGTAGCTCAAAAGAAAACATGACATGTGTAAATTTAGAGGCATCTCCCTCCCAAATGGTCAGATAGCCTATTTGTGCCTGACCTGTGGTAGAGGCTTCTGAACTCATATTGGTATGACCAGGCACAGTCTGACAGACTCTGACGCTGACATTGTGATGCCATTTTGGTTCTCTTCATGCAGGCAGGACAAACAATATCAACAATAACAATAAGCACTTTATTCATTCATTCTTCAATGAGTTCAATGCTTAGGTCACAGTTTTATCACTCTTCCCTTACTTCTGCCCTCTTAATAGAGGACTTTAACACAGATATTGATAACTTCCTCAAATGCCTTAACTTCCCAGTTTCTTGACATACTTGTGTCTCATGACCTACTTCTGACTCATCTTAATCTAGTGTCTTCTCTCTGTTGATTATTTCAAATTTATAATTCTGTAGCACAATTTAACATAGTTGTTTGCCTGTTCTCTTCCCCATGATACTGTGAAGTGTTTTTGCTTTTTTGTTCTTTATAGGGACTGTCTTTTATCTTTCTCTACATCCCCATTGCTTAGTATGGAACTGGAACAATGTTCCAGGAACATTGCCTGGAACAAAGCAGTTGCTTCATATGTTGATTGACTAACTAATCTAAATACAAAGATGGTCAAACTCCTGATCTTACCATCACCTAAACACATTCCACTTCCAAGTTCAAAACTCTGAAATTCCTTTATGTGATCATAGTCTTTTATCATTCTACCTGTTCCTCAGTTTTATAACCTCTAACCCTGTTTTTGTTCTTGCCATGACCTCTAGTCCCTCCACTCCTCAATTCTTCCCTAGGCCATCACCACTGATATGGCTATACTCTTTTCTCTTCCCTTATCTTTGCTCTTGGTAAACAAATTCAGTTCTATATTACTTTTTTTTGCCTTTTTTTTTTTTTGCTTTTTGGAGGACAACTGGGGTTAAGTGACTTGCCTAAGGCCACACAGCTAGATTTTGTGTTATGTGTCAGAGGCCGGATTTGACCTCATGTCCTCCTGATTCCAGGGCCAGTGCTCTATTCACTGCGCCACCTAGCTGCCCCTATATTACCTTTTAGATGATTTTTCCCCCTTTCTCTATCACCCATCTTGTTCTACCCAACACTAGCCTTGAATTACTCCTAACATTTACTGCTTTTCCTTATAATCACATGCTACAGAAAAAAGGTGGAAAATATTATGAAACCTTGATAGTGGATCCTCTACAAATGTAAATTATATAATCTGAAATGGGCTCCTACTGAAGCAAGGCAATTATTTTACCCTGCCTTAATTGATTCTCTATACTTCTCTACAGTAGCTATTCCAAACCTTTTTTTTTTTACTCCCCAGACTCTTCACTCCCTACTCTCTCACCCTTGTTTCATATTTCACTGGAAAAAAAATGAGACTATTTGCTGAGAGATCTCTTTTATCCCCTCTTCCTAATTTCTTATAACTAAGATTCCTTCCTCCACCGTTTCTTCCTTTACCCTGGTTCTAAGGCAAATTCCTTTACATGCAGAAGTTATCTCATTTAACCACATCTTTGACAGCAGATTATCCCCACTATTATCGCCATTGTCTCACTAATCATCAATGTCTCTGAGTCTATTCTCTGCTTCTTCGATGCCTACAGACATGCCTAATAAAACAAAACAAAAACCCTCACATGAGCTGTCTACTCTGACTAGCTGTTTTTCTGTATCCCTCTTCCCTTTTTTTGGCTAAATCCATGAAAAATCTGTTCACAATTAAAATTTCTACCTCCTTTCCCCTTATTCTCTTTTTAACCTTCCCCAGTCTGACTTCCGACCTCATCATCCAACTGAAACTGTTCTCTCCAAAGTTACCAGTGATCTCTTAATTGCTAAAACTAATGGCCCTTTCTTGATACTTATACTTCTTGAACTTTCTTCATACTTCAGCACCACTGATCACTCTTTTCTCCTTGATAGTCTTCTCTCTAGATTTATGTGGCATTGCTCTCTTTTCTTTCACTTCCTACTTGTCAGTCCATTTCTTCTCAGTCTCCTTTACTGTATCTTCATCCAGTGCCCCATAACTCTGGTTGTCCTTCAAGCCTCTCTCCAGGGCTCTTTCTTCTTTATAATAACAGGTATGAACTTTTTCATTCTTCTTATACTTTATTACCCTTCAAATAATTAGAATCCAGTGAGCTTGGCTGCCCTGTTGTTCTTTGCACAACACACTCCATCTCCTGACTTCCTGTATTTTCACTAGTTGTTCACCATGAATGGAATGTTCTACCTTCTCATCTTACTTTCCCCTTACTTCCTTGAAGACTAGCATCTTTGGTGTGAAGGTTTGCCTAGCTCTATTTAGGGCTACTTATCTAACTTTGGTGTCTACCTGTCATGCAACTCTCATTTGTAGCTTCAAGAAACTGTACCATGTGCTGTGTCCACACCTGATAAAACATCTCAGTAGCTAGGCTAAACCAGGTGGAGGGTAACTGATGCGCTTCAAACCCATTAGTGAGTTGGGGGACATCCATGCCAAACATGTGAAGACAACTCCTAGGGAAAAGGGTGGATGAGTACAATTTGTCCCAGTGGCCATGAAGGCAGCTGAATCATGTGCTGTGGAACACTTAGAGCTTGGTCAGTCAGCAGAGATGCCAACGTCATCCACTGAATCCTGGGCAATCACCAGTCATCTTGACTTTTGCCTTACCAGTGGACTTTGATGATTCTGGAAGAGAGAGTGAGACAGGCAACTTTGTGCAACTCTGCCTCACTTAAATCCTAGTCAGACATGAGTCAAGACACAACTACTGATGTCATTGGCCCTCTTCAGAAATGAAGGACATGCAACGACAAAAATCCTACCCTATGCAAGACATCTTTCTTAGACCCTTTTAAGGCTTATGCCTTCTTTCTTGTATTACTTCCCATTTATTTTGTATATATCTTGTTTGTACATAGTTATTTGTGTATTATGTCCTCCATTTTAATGTGAGCTCCTTGAGGACAGGGACTTTTTCTTTTTACTTTCTTTGTATCTCCAGTGCTTAGCACAGTATCTGGCATATAGTAAATACTTAATAAATGCTTAATGCACTAGTGTTCATAGCTGTTTATAAAGTTTCTCAACTGGAAATGTTAAGTCACATTTCTGAGTCTTCACTCTCTTGTTATAATAATAATAATTTCAATTATTATATAATTTCAATATCACTGAAACAGAAGGATGAGAAAGCAAGCCACTTGACATCTCGTAGTCTCAGAATTCTCACCTGTTAAATGGGAGGCCTGGACATAATGATCTTAAGGTGTCTTTCAAGGTTTGACAATCTCTGTACAAAAATATCCCTTCCTGTTTTTAATGGGTTATAAAGTTCTGACATGTTTTATGTTATATGGTCCTCTGGGGCTGAAACATTATATATATATTTTAAATTCTATGATTCTCTAATGTTGAAAAAAATTGGAAAATTGGAGTCAAAACATTTGTATGTCTATTCTGTTATTTACTATTCCAATTATTTTTCATGTGAAAACCTTTCCTGGAATTTTAAAGCTAGATTGGGGACAAATCTTTGTAGACACATTACTAGGTACCACATTCTTGTTAGAGAGATTTAGCTTCCAACCAATATTTGGAGAATTAGTCTTAATTAGACCGAGGGTCCAGTTTTATCTTGTAATTTGAATTAAATAAAGGAAAAAAAAGCCTCACCAGAAAGAAGAATGGAGACTCCCCAAGATGCTCCTCTCTGGCTTATTTTATTGAAGGTCTCTCTTGTGAATGTTTTTTTTAATTATTTATTTCAATTGGTCATTCACTGAAAGCACCAGTACAAAGTTCTCCATTTATTAATAATTATTCTTATTACTATAGACATCATACTCAAATAAACATAAATTACCTATAATTTTCTATTGTCCAAATTCATCCATAAGATTGGGCCACTGAAAGAAATCCCCAGGAGGACTTGAGAAATTATATAATTATCTACAAAATGTGCTAATGCCCCTAAATTAAATGGCTTTTCTCTGTACTCCTGGACTTGACCTCTTAGTTTAGTAATTCCAAGAAGGAGATTGAAACTATTTTCAAACTAACAGGCAGGGGCAACTGCTGTGCTATTTGAGGTTATTTCTGGCAATTCTAGATAATTAATTCCCTGAAATTTTACATATATATATATATATATATATATATATATATATATATATATATATATATATATAATACTATGTGAGAAGATGGGTGGACAGATAAATTTGTGTGTTTGACAGTGAAATTGTTTTGGAAATTCAGCTTTTAATCCAATCCACTGGGGGAAAAGGAGCATCCCCAATATAATAAAGATAACAAAATTGATATACATTGTCTTTCATGTGTATTATTATCTCATTTATTCCTTACCACATCTCTCTCTTCTTCACCATTAGAATTTTTGAAGTAGCTCTTTATATTGAATGCTTCCTCTTCCTCACCAACCACCATTCCCTTCTTCTCCTTGTAATCTAGCTCTGGCCCAACCACTCTACTGAAACTACTTTCACAAAGGGTGTTAGTGACCTAATCTACCAACCCTATGTCTTTTTGAAAAAGTCACCAACTTCTTTAACTTTTCTGTCTCTCTATTTTTTGGGTGTTGCCAAACGCACTTTCCTACTGGATATCCTCTACTCCCTTGGCCTATAGGACACCACATTCCCCAGGGTCTCCCCACTAAGTGCTTCTTTTCTGTTTCTTTTTATGTTTCCTCATCATTTCAACAACAACTTAAAGTCCAGTGGTTATTCAGGTCTGTCTGAAGACCACTTCTATATCTGTATTCTCTTCATTGGCAATGTCATACACTATCACAACTTTACTTCCATTTCTACAAAGGTGATTTAAAAAATCTGTAATCTCCAGTTCTAACTTGACAGAGGTTCCAATCAGCTACCTACAGGATATTTCCACCTAGATATTCTACCAGTTCCTCTGGCCAAACATACCCCAAAGTGGGTTTAATCTTTCATTTTCTTCCTTATGTGGAAAGCAGGCCTTCTATCTCCATCACCATTTATGCCAACTGTCAACCAACAGCCACTAGAGGTTATGTAAGCAAAATAGGACTTGGAACAACAGCACCAGTGCCCGCAATATCATTTTTGTACATCCAGTCCTCCATAGTCATTGACCTAGAAAGAAACACTCTGTAGATGCAGCATCTGCAAGTGCTGAAGGTCTCACCTCCTCAGCAGCTACAAGTACTGAAGATTCCCCCAAAGAAAGTTCTTATTGCCTAAGTCCTTGTGTTGTAAAATGGTACCACAGCAGAAATAAATATGGTTTTGATAATGGAAATGATACCAAAGCATGCAAATGATCATGAACCTTGGTTCTATAACCTAGGTACCATGGAGCCTTTCTATCTGACTTGCAGCTTAAATGTACTTTGTCTTTTGTCTTCTCCATCAGACTATGAGCTTCTGGAGGGTAGAAACAGTATTGTTTATATTTCTATTTGTATCTACTGTCTTGGGACACAGAAAGCACTAAATATAATTTAATCAATTAATTATTTCTGAATACTTCATTATTTCTGCCTGTGGCTCTATCCTTATCCAATCTTTAAAGTTTGAAAATTTGGGGTTAGACTTTGTCACCTTTTACATTCAACACGGATAAAGTCATGTATTTCCTTCCTTTGTGTCTCTTGTATACCTTCTTTCTATTTCTAAGATTACCACTTGTACCGGTTCTCATCATACCAGCCTGAACTATGTTAAGAGCCTTATTGTCGTTTTTCTTACCTCCACTATTCTCAGCTTTTCCAATCTCTCCATTATTCTTTCACCAGGCCAGTCTTCCTTGCAGCATTCATAGACTTAGTTCAATGGTCAAAAACTTCCAGTGTTGGGGATGAATCAAGATGACAGAGTAGAAACAGGACTTCTGTGGGACTCTGGCTCTCACCTCCTCCAATTCATGTAAAAGGTGACTGAAGAAATTTTGGAGCTACAGAACCCACAAAATAACACAGAGAAGCTAACCTCCCACTGACGACAGCACAGTGGGCTGGCAGCAAGTGGCCAGGGCAGCACTCTGGGAGCTGACCCCACCCTACAAGCCCAAGGTTTTGGCCCCAGGGTGGGCCTGACCAGCCCCTGGCTGGAGGGACTTCAGATCATCAGCAGCTGTGGTGGTTGCCAGAATTATCAACCCATAGATGCTAAGGACACAGTGAGAGGTCAGTGCAGTGTGGACTTTGGGATCCAGTAGTTGGGTGTGTAGTCTGCCTCTGCCCCTGGGGCAAGAAGCTGCTGAGGAGCCACCAGCCATGCAGCTGCTGCTGGGTCTGCAGTTTGTAGGGGGACCAAACAACCAGTCTGAGGGGTAATCGCTCTTGCTTTAACCTGCTTGGATCTAGACTGCAGTCTAGGGTGGAGGTACTGGCTTGCCAGAGCATGTGGAAGCTTCAGAGAGGGCACACAAGTAATACCTTCAGCTGCTGAGAAAACCCCAGCATTAGGTACAAAGCTCCCCTGTCTGGTAGCAGAGTCCTACTGTGGCAAAAGCCCAAAAGTCAAGTAATTGAGTGGCAAAATGAGTAAATGAGGGAAGCAAAGTAAACAGAGCAACCCAACTTTACACTCCTATTTTGGGGAAAAAAGGATCAAAGCATGGAACAAGAGGAAGACAGTGAAGTCAGAACTCCTGCACCAAAAGCTTCCAAGAAAAATGTGACCTGGTTATAGACCACAGAGGACCTTAAGAAGGATTTTGAAAACCAAATAAGAGAAGTGGAGGAAAAAGTAGGAAGAGAAATGAGAACGGTGCAAGAAAATTATGAAATGAGAGTCAACAACTTGACAGAAGAAAATAACACCTTAAAAATAGACTAACTCAAATGGCAAAAGAGGTTCAAAAAGGCAATGAGGAGAAGAATGCCTTAAAAAGCCGAATTTGCCAGATGAAAAAAGAATCTCAAAAGCTCAGAAGAGAATCATTCCTTCGGAATTAGATTGGAGCAAATTGAAGCTAGTGACTCTCTAAGCAATCAAGATACTTTTAAACATATCAACAAATGAAAAAAAATAGAAGGCAATGTGAAATATCTCATTGGGAAAACTACTGACCTGGAAAATAGATCCAGGAGAGATAATTTAAAAATTATTGGGCTGCCTGAAAGCCATGATCAGAATAAGAACCTAGAAATAATCCTTCAAAAAATTCTCAAATAAAATTGCCCTGATGTTTTAGAACCAGAGGGCAAAATAGAGGTTGAAAGAATCCACCGAACACCTCCTGAAAAAGATCCCAAAAAGAAAACTCCTAGGAATATTATATCCAGGTTCCATAGTTCCCAGATCAAGGAGAAAATATTACAAGCAGCCAGGAATAAACAATTTCAATATTATAGAAGCACAATCAGGATAACACGGGATCTGCCAAGTTTACACTGAGGGATCAAAGGGCTTGAAATATGATATTCCAGAGGTCAAAGGAGCTGGGATTAAAACCAAGAATCACCTACCCAGCAAAACTGAGTATCATGTTTCAGGGGAAAATATGGTCATTCAGTGGAATAGAGGACTTTTAAGCATTCTTGCTGAAAAAAACAGAGTAGATAGCTCCCCATGCAGTTACTGTTCTATGCAGAAGCTCACAGTGTCCAGTTCACCTTAAATTCTTCACAGTCTCTGTTCCTGGGAAGTCAAGGCTTAACAAAGTCACAAACAGACAAAGTAATGACATCAAAGTCATGCTTCCTCTGGAAGCTCCTCAGCAGCTCAGGCTGGCCTTCAGAAGTCTTCAGCAGAAGTTTCAGAATCAAAATCACTTCATCCTGGTTCTCAAAATAAAAATCATTCTCTCCAGCCTGGGCTTCTCTTCTTCAGCCTCTAGAACCTGGCTCCAAGAAGATCTGAAATTCCAGCTAGGGCTTCTCCTTATATACCTATTAGCTTCTCCTTGTTCTTCCCCTTCCTGTTACATCAGCAACAGGGGTTCATACTTTTTGTTTCTTAACATAGACTTGATCTAATTAATTTCAAACTAGGTACCAAGTATCTGTTAGCTTTGTCAATACAAAAGGATCAAATTACATTACTATTACACCCAGCTGAAATTGTTTTGCATAAATTTAGGGACAGTGTGTATGTAAGAGAGTGGAGGTAAGTAGAAAGGAAGGAGGTTACAGCAACAAAGCCTACACAGAAACACTGGAGGAGAGAGTGAGACTGATGACTTCGCACAACTTTGCCTCACATCCAATTCACGTGCAAGTCAAGACATCACCCTTGTGATGGCAGTGGTCCTCTTCAAGCAACGACAACAGAGACTAGGAAAATTGTCTTTGTCTAGTGGTCTCCAGATCCTGCACAAACCCATATCTTCAACAGGCAATCACAACTCCATGAAACTTAAGTGAAAAATGAGGTTTCTTAGAAGAGAAATGAACATTCATGTGGAACTCTAAACAAGTGCAAAGAGTTCACAAGCCAAAGAGAAGCTTGAATATTTATGAATCTGCAACAAAGAAAGGGGGAGAAACAGAAATATCCATGTAAATGGGAATGTCAGGGTGTAGCAGCAACCACACTGGCATATGCAGCATGGCTGCTAGCACAGGTTCTTAAATCTGCTTTCCTAGGAAAGAGAGCTATTTAAGGGTTCAACAATTTTTAAAATTACATTGACTAGTTCAGGGGAAAAGTCAGCACCCTGAATTTCAGAGAAAATACAAACAGGGAAAATATAAGCAGATAAATAAAGACCAACAGACAAGGTTTTGACTGCCTGAATGTAGCAGCAAGCACCCCAGTGTCCCCAGGGTGCCTGCTCACACAGGTTCTTGGATCTGCTTTGTTAAAGGAAAGCAACTCAAAATGGGTTAACAAGCTTACTTTAATCAGTCAGACATGTATCGTTTACCTTGTTCAGGAGAAAAGGTCAGCACCCTGAACCTCAAAGTATACAGGCATAATTATCAAGACAGAAACATCAAATAGACAGATTTCCAAACTGTCCAACCATTACATCCATACCCAGTCAACATCTGGGTTTCTACATTCTGGGTTTTTCAAAGCCAGGGGACTCTCAACAACGGCTTCCCAGAATTCAGATCAAATCACAAAACACTTCTCAAAGTGAGTCCCAAAACAAAGCTACACATCAGTGCTTATATAGCCTTCTCCTGGCTCAGAGAATGTAACAACCTTTTTGACCCACTGGCCAATCAAAAAGTATCTTCTGAAAAACAAGCCTCCCTCCCCAGGCTTCTGGTGCACTTTAGCCTAGGGGCAGGGAAGATCTTTAAAATTTACATTCGCATTACACTGAATCAACTATACACATTACATACATCCCCGGATTGAGAGAGCCTTTACATTTGAGCAGGTGGGGAGCTCTGAATACATGGCCACTCAGAATCTTGACCAGGGAATCATAAGTCCTTTTCATTAGTGAACCCCCAAAGAAAAATGCCAACTCAGAGCATGTATACACTTTTCAGAGTCAGTGCCTAGTTAGAAAATAGCAAAAGATGTGAAGTAATCCTCCCTTAAGGAAGCTTCCTTTAATGGTCTCTATGTGAGGCCTATTAAAGGACAGGGAAGATCTTATATCCCATTAACATTACACATTGGAGGAGAAATAATGGATGATTAAGATAGCAAAACACCACTTTTTTTTCCCTTGGGAACTTCTACACTATTAAGATGTTATGATAGATTATCTACAAGCATCCTAGCTTCACAGTTTATCTGTCTGGTTCAGACAGAATGGCACTTGTTTTGACTCCCAAGGATACAGAGGGAGTCCATCTTGGAATGCAAACCATAAATTAAGTCAGCTGAGGGGCAGGGGGAATTCATCCTTCACACATCCAAAGACTCCTGCATGCTATGGGTCCAGTGTTTCTGGAAAATATGGCAATTCAAAAAGACAAGCTCAAGGAATCACCTAATATTCCTTAACATTATGGACAAAGGAATACTGACCCATTTAGTACCTTCTGAGATAAGCTTTAGAGTTAAACAGACACTTCAAATTTGTTGGTGCCTTTTGCAACTATTGCCATCAATAGTAGGTCCCAGTCCTAACCACACTTATTCCATTTGTGTTTGATGGCCCAGAGTGAGTGTAGATAGCATTTGTTTCGGTTCTGCCAGAAACCCTGAGGGTCCTCCCCAACCAGACTGATTCTTTTGTGAAAACCAGGCCACCTTCTGCCTCAATTCTTACCTAAGCTTTGACTACTGAATAGGCATTGCCTCATACAAACTGAGACCTTAGCTTAAAAAAGTCAAGGTCTTGGGGCAGCTAGGTGGTGCAGTGAATAGAGCACTAGCCCAGGAGTCAGGAGGACCTGAGTTCAAATCCAGCCTCACTTAACATTTATTAGCTGTGTGACCTTGGGCAAGTCACTTAATCCCTATTGCCTTACCATCCCCCTCTAAAAAGACCAAAACAAAAACAAAAACAAAACCACAACAAAAGGTTAAGGTCTTCCACTGCATTCAGGGCCATCACAAGTCTTGACTGGATGACTGTGGAGGAGTGAATGAGGCCAATGACTCTGCATAGCTCTGCTTCACTTAAATCCAATTTTCTTGCAAGTCAAGACATCACATTGCTGCTATGCCCTTCTTTCAGAATGAAGGACAAACAACAATACAACTTTCCTTTATTTGGTTGAATGATGTAGCTAAAGAAGAAGTCATTCTCAGAGATTCTAGAATCTAGTAGGCTGTCCTAAGCTCTGCCTCTATTCCATATAGCCATATAGTTCCCTCATCTATTTAATTAACTTAAATATTATTCCTTTCAATTGAACAAATATTTATTAAATTCCTACTGTATATATGAAATCGGGACAAGCTGAGTTTACAAAAGTAAAAATGAAGTAGAACTAATTAGCTATATCCACCAGGCCTTCTTTTCCTCAGTTAATTACAAACCACTTAGGTGACTTTCTTAAATTTCTTGTGTGTGTACTCTAACTTTCCTAAATTTCAAGGTAGTTGTCAATCAGTTTTAGCACTAGTCAGACTATTTTAGTTTAATTGAACTGGATGACAGCTAAATCCCTTTCAGCACTAAATCTTTTTGATCCTAGTTATGCAGTAGTTAATTTTACAAATCCACTGAATGAGAGGCTTTGTTTTATTTTATTTTACTTTTTTTGCAGGGCAAACATGCTATTAGTAATCATTTTAGAGGAGCTAGTGGTTGATTCTATGTATTTAAGACCACAGGCCCAAAATGCACCAGTTAGAGTCAGTTGCAATTGATTGGGAAATTCACAATCAATAGTTTGGACATGTCGTAAGGGAAGTCAATTTATCCTCTTTCTAGAACAATTCATTAGATCATGAGCCCTACCAAAAAATTGGTGCAAATCTATATTGGCCAGGAGAAAGGACAAAAGTATTACTTTTTAAAATTTTACTTTGGAGGGGCAGCCAGGTAGCACAGCAAGTAAGAGCACCGGCTCCAGGGTCAGGATGACCTGGAGATCGAATCCTGGGCTCAGACACTTAGCACCCACCCAGAAACACCTGGCCGTGTAACCTTGAGCAAGTTACTTAACCCTGATTGCTTAAAAAAAATTACTTTTAAAAATTAATTAATTTTTAGTTTTCAACATTAATTTCCATAAGATTTTGAGTTCCAAGTTTTCTCCCTATCTCTCCCCACCCTCCCACCCAGAGATGGCATGCATTCTGATTACCCCTTCCCCCAGTCTGCTCTCCTTTCTATGCAACCCCCCGCCCTTATTCCCTTCCCTTCTATTTTCCTGTATAGCATGATAGATTTCTATACCCCATTGCCTGTATATCTTATTTCACAGCTACATGTAAAAACAATTTTTAACATTTGTTTTTAAAACTCTGAGTTACAGGTTCTCTCTCTTCTTCCCTCCCCACCCACTTTCACTGAGAAGACAAGCAATTCAATATAGGCTATGTATGTGTAGTTATGCAAAACACTTCCATAATAGTTATGTTGTGAAAGACTAACTGTATTTCGCTCCATTCTATACTTCCCTCCCCCCATTATTGTATTTTCTCCTTTGGCCCTGTCCCTTTTCAAAAGTGTTTGCTTCTGACTACCCCCTACCCCAATCTGCCCTCCCTTATATTCCCCCACCCCCTCCTTATCCCCTTCACCCTGACTTTCCTGTAAGGTAAGATACCCAACTGAGTTTGTATGTTATTCCCTCCTTAAGCCAAATCTGATGAGAGTAAGGTTCACTCATTCTTTTTCACCTTCCCCCTCTTCCCTTCCATTATGAAATCTTTTTCTTGCCTCTATTATGTGAGATAATTTACCCAATTCTATCTCTCCCTTTCTCTTTCTCCCAATATATTCCTCTCACCTCTTAATTTTATTTTTTAGATATCATCCCTTCATATTCAACATACCCTTTGCCATCTATCTAATCTATCTATCTATCTATCTATCTATCTATCTATCTATCTATCTATCTATCTATCTATCTATCATCTATCTATCTATCTATCTATCTATCTATCTATCTATCTATCTATCTATCTATCTATCTATCTATCTATCTATCTACCTGTCTGTCTATAGATCTATTTCCTCCAACTACCCTACTACTGAGAAAGATCTCAGTAGTTACGGATATCATCTTTCCATGTAGGAATGTAAATAGTTCAACTTTAATAAGATCCTTATGATTTCTCTTTCCTGCTTACCTTTTCATGATTCTCTTGATTCATATATTTGAAAGTCAAATTTTCTATTCAGTTCTGGTCTTTTCAGCAAGAATGCTTGAAAATTCTCTCTTTCATTGAATGACCATATTTCCTCCCAATCATTATACTCAGTTTTGCTGGATAGGTGATTTGGCTACAATATTCTTAGGAGTTTTCCTTTTGGAATCTCTTCCAAGAGGCAATAAGTGGATTCTTTAAATTTCCATTTTACCCTCTGGTTCTAGAATTTCAGGGCAGTTTTCCTTGATAATTTATTGAAAGTCTAGGCTCTTTTTTTTGATCATGGCTCTCAGGTAGTCAAAATATTTTAAAAAATTATCTCTCCTGGATCTATTTTCCAGGTCACTTGTTTTTCCAAAGATATATTTCACATTGTCTTCCATTTTTTTTATTCTTTTGGTGCTGTTTTATAATTTCTTGATTTCTCATAAAGTCATTAGCTTCCATTTACTCCATTCTAACTTTTAAGGAATTATATTCTTCAGTAAGTGTTTGTACCTCCTTATCCATTTGGCCAATTCTGCTTTTGTAGGCATTCTTCTCCTCATTTTTTGGCCTTCTTTTGC
Source organism: Petaurus breviceps papuanus (assembly GCF_028583685.1). Taxonomy (NCBI): domain Eukaryota; kingdom Metazoa; phylum Chordata; class Mammalia; order Diprotodontia; family Petauridae; genus Petaurus; species Petaurus breviceps. Next base: position 18,206,585 of record NW_027187360.1, on the reverse strand, counting down.
TATTTGGATTAGTCTATTGTTTTAAGGTGTTATTCAGTATTTTTTGGGTCTCCTTTAGCAAGTTGTTAACTCATTTTTCATGATTCTCTTGCATCACTCTCATTTGTTTTCCCAATTTTTCCTCAGCTTCTCTTACTTGATTTTCAAAATCCTTTTTAAACTTGTGCATGGCCTGCAATCAATTCAAATTTTTCTTGGAGCCTTTTGATGTAAGAGTTTTGACTTTTTTGTCTTCTGGTTGTATGTTTTGATCTTTGTCACTAAAGTAAGATTCTATAGTCTGAGTTTTTTTTTACACTGTTAGCTCATTTTCCCAGAAAATTCTTGACTTTCTAACTCTTTGTCAAGGTAGGACTCTGCTTCCAGTGGGGGTGGGGGTGGGGCTGGATCTACTCTCTCAGACTTCAGGGGTTTTATATCAGCTGCTTAATTCTCCATCTTCTGTGGACCCAGAGCTTTGGAAGCAGCTGCTCCTGCTGCTGCTGCTGCCAATGCCACCTCCACCCCCCCCCCAAATTCTGTTGCCCCTGGATTGGGCTGGACCATGCTCCTCTTTTACCCAGATCCCACAGAGTTTTACCACTGACCTTGTATACAGTCTTTGGCATTTATGGATTGAGAACTCTGGAAACTGCAGCAGCTGAGGTCTGCTCCGGCCTTGTCTGTGCCAGCCTGTTTCATGCCAGAACGTGCTGTGCTCCCAAGCCAGTGAAATAGACCCTTCCTGTCATACTTCAAGGTTGTCTTCAGCTGGAGATGTGTTTTACTCTGTCATTTTGTGGGTTCTGTAGCTCTAGAATTTGGCTAGAGTCATTATTTACAGGTTTTTGAAGAGGTTTGGGGGAGAACTAAAAAAAAGTCTCTGCTTTTATTCCACCATCTTGGCTCTGCCCCTAAAAAGTATTATTTGGTTTGTGCTGAGGTGGTGGGGGGAGCAGTTAGCTATATGTTGTTTGCAGTTTCACAATTTCATGTTTTGTTCAAAGGCTTCAATTAATAGACAGTTTTATCTTTCCTTTCAATCATGGTTAAGTCTCCTCCTTGAAATCTCTGACTAGTCAAACTTAACAAAAAAATTTCATGGGATAGTGGGAGAAACAAACATATTTGCTTGAAGTCACTAGACTATTACAACTTGAGCTATAAAGCAGTAGATAGATTATAAATTCCAAAAGGCTATTTTTTTCCTGTAAATTGTAGAAGGGTAAGGCTCCTTTATATAACCCTAATGTAGGCCTAGAAAAGTCAATTCTGTTGTAGTAACACAGTGTTATGAGATGTGTAAAGTCTGATCTTGCTAATTATCTTGTTTTCAATATGCTGAAGATATAACCAACATAGCCAAAGTCTCCAACTATGTTTTCTGTCTTGATTTAAATGCAAAGGACATGAATCAAACACAGAGGGCAACAGAAGTAATGGCTGAGCCTTGGCATGCCAATCTAACCTTAATATTCTGATAAACACATCCAGGGAGTGGCATGGAACAATGAGATAGCAGTTGATGTCAAAGCCTGACTCCAATAATTGTGGGCAACAAGGGAAATAAGCAGGATCATAAAAAGGTCTAGGACAGGTTTAATCTAAAGACTGACACCTCTGTGTAGAGAAAAGTGATATTTGTAGAAGAAAACATGGTTTATCTTCTTCAAATGTTCAATGAATTGTGAATACACAATGACTTGTCCACTACACTTGTATGATGGAGTCCCTTTTTTTAGCTCAGTTGAGAAATAAAATCCCAGCTATGCTCTAGGAAATGTCCCTTAGTGTCTCCTTGCAGAGGGTCAAGATTCATGCTTTGTCTCATTTTCTGTGGTTTGTTAGCTTGCAATTTTTTTTCTTTTCTTTAAGAAAAAAAGGAGGGATATGATACTGCACCAAACAACAAATACCTAAGTTTGCTCAATGTTTAGATTTTCAGATTAACACAAGCATTCAGGACTAAGGATAATTACATAAAACCTAATTGGATGAAAATTAGTTGTAGTAACTTAAAGTATAGACTTGATAATAGAAGTTAGTTAGATTTGGAATTGGTTGAATGACTGACAAAAATAATATAAGAATATAAAAAGATTTGAGTCAACATGGAAGGATATCTATAGCAATGGGTCCAATGGATCAGTTCTTTATCTTTTTCAGTTAAGCAACTTTATCAATGACTTGAATGGAAGCATTAATGACAACATTATGTAATTTGTATCATTGGTAGAAGTAATAAGGTATGGATGGGTAGAGCTGTAAAGTCAAGCACCAGCAGCTCTCCAGAGGACTGCTGCTATGAATAGCTCTAAGGTTCTGATCACATAGTATAGTGAACTCTATTTATTCAGCAGTAAACTAAAGCAAAACATTCACAGAAACCAAAGAACAGCATTTATAATAATATATATACCGTGTTTCCCCAATAATAAGACACTGTCTTATTATTTTTTTTTTGGAAAGAAAAACACCAGAGGGCTTATTTTCAGGGGAAGGCTTATGTTGTCCTGCCTCAGCTCTCCTCCGCGGCACTGCTCTCAA
>NW_027187360.1:18174672-18202172 GCF_028583685.1 Petaurus breviceps papuanus | reverse complement strand
CATTACATTACAATCTCCTCCTTCAGAAAAATCTTCTTTCTTCTTTATTAGAGACTAGCTTCCAATCATCCTTAACTCGATCACTATTAAAGGGTACAAAGTAAAAGTACAAAGTTCTCCCACCCCTAGGTCACAGTAAATCATGATCTTGTCAGTCAGCACTAGGTATCCAAGGAAAGGTCCTTTCATCTTGACTGGAGACTGGCTCCCAAATTCCATGTTTCCAGCTCTTGCATGAATTAACCCAACTGACACCTGATTCACAGGTAGGCATTTCTCAGCTCCTCATCCAGCTTCTCATTCAGCTCCTCAGACAGTTACTTATCCAGTTCCCATTCCATATTGAAGCTCATGGTGACCAGTCTACCTCAAGCACTTCGCAGTTTCTGTTTCTGGGAAGAGAAAGCTTAACAGAACCACAACAACATTCATACACATTGCTGACACCATCATCAATTCACTTATTGCCTGTGAAATCAACCTGGGCCCACAAACAGGGTCTGAGAAATCAACACAAATCTTCAGTATAGTTTCAGCACCTCTGAAAACATCAGTAAAATCCTCCTCCAAGATTTCTGTAAACAGACAAAAAGAAAATCCTCTTCCAGGGTTTTTGAACCAGCAGTGAGGTCCCAAGACTTCTGCAACAAAAGTGCCATCCTCTATCAGTAGACAGGTCTGAAAAAATAACATCAACACAGGCAAAGTGTCAGTGCCATAGCCCAGTTCAGCTCAATCCCAGATGTGCTTGTGCTTTTTATATGTCATTAGCTCCCTGCTGTTCCGCCCACCTCTTACATCCTCCCTGTTCTGGTATTTGGCAAGTTCCTCCGACTGTGGGCTTCACGGATTCTGTTTCTTAACAAAGACTTGACATAATCATGGGCAAGGCTCAAAGATACTTGAACTGAAACAAGGTGCCAAATAATTAAATAACTTGAATAAGGCACTAAGTTCTCCTTTGCTTGCCATTTCAAGACCATGAAAATATTAAACAAAAGAAACAGAATATAATTTTGATAGGTTAGAAAAATAGACCATATTGAAAAAGATCAAATTGAATAGGGTAAATGTAAAATCCTACATTTGTTTTCAAAAGATAAACTGAACAAGTATTGAATGGAGGAAGCATGATTTGACAACAGATTTTTTGTGGGGGAAAAGAGAAATTTGGTAGAATTTAAGCTCAACAGGAGTAAATAGTTTGACATGGCAACCATGGAAACTGACTAATTTGGTTTTATATTGCATTCATGGAAGCAAAAAGTAAAGATGCTGTGTTTAAATATAATCATTCCTTAAAAATATTTAATCAATGCAAACTAGTTGCCATAATGAAGAGGACACAACATCCCAGGAACTACTTTTGTCAGTAAACACAAACTCTTTGACAAGTGAGGGATGAAATCCCAAATTGGACGACTTCATCTTGCCCATGTTTATCATTGCATTTTCTTTTTAAAAAATTCTCTTTGTCACTTTTAGTTCTAAATTCATTTCTTGTTCTATTAATGAGGCAATAAAAAGAGAACCCATTACAAATATATATAGTCATAAAAATAAATTTCTATATTAGCCCATTTCCCCCCTCAAAAAAAGTAAGTAAAAAAAAAAAGAAACCGAAGAAAATATGCTTGAATTTGCAATTTGAGTCCATCAGTTCTTTATCTGGAAGTGGATAGCATGTTTCATGATAAGTCTTTTGGAATTGTGGGTGGTCATTCTGTTGGTGAGAGTTACTGAATCTTTCAAAGTTGATTACCCCTACAATATTGCTATTTATGTATAAATTATTTTTCTAGTTTTGCTCATTTTACTTTGTATCAATGCATACAAAACTTTTCAGACTTTTATGAAAGTATCCTTTTCATAATTTCTTACTGCCCCATGTTATTTCATTGGACTAATATCAATAACTTGTTCAGATATCCCCAAATTGAAAGGTATGCCTTTGGTTTCCAGTACTTTGCTGCCACAAAAAGAAGTGTTATATTTGTGTACTTTTGAGTATTTTTTTTCTTCCAACTTCTTTGAAAGAATGGTTTAACTGGGGGCGGCTAGACGGTGCAGTGAATACAGCACCAGCCCTGGAGTCAGGAGGATCTGAGTTCAAATCCGGCCTCAGACACTTAACACAAAAACTAGCAGTGTGATTTTGGGCAAGTCACTTAACCCCAATTGTCCTCCAAAAAAAAAAAAAGAATGGTTGAACTAATTCACATTTCTATCTATAGTGCATTAGTGTACTTATTTTGTCGTTATGTTCTCCAATATCAATAAATTTTATTCATTATTTTGTTTTTGTGTCATCTTATCAATTCTGATGAGTATGAGGTGGTACTTCAATATTATTTTAATTTGAATTTCTCTAATTTTTAGTGATTTCAAGCATATTTTCAAATGAAAATTGATTATTTTTATTTCTTCTTCTGAAAACTGCTTATTCATGTCCTTTGATGATTATAGCTTTTTAGTATAATTTGACATCTGGTACTGCTAGTATCCCTTCAACCCTATTTTTTTATCTTTCATTTCCTCATTATTCTTCACCATCCATTCACCCCAGATGAATTTTGTCATGATTTTTTTTGTAGCTTTCTAAAGTATCTCTGGTAATTTCATTGGCATGGCACTGAATAAGTAAATTAATTTAAGTAATATACTCATTTTTGTTATATTGGCTCAGCCTTCTCATGAGCAATTAATATTTCTCCATATATTTAGATCTGTGTGTATGTACATATGCATGTGTGTATGTGTATGCGTGTATATATGTATTTCTATAAGTCTATTTTTATGTTCTTTCTCTGGATGAAGAAAGCATCTTTCTTCATATATTCTTTATAGTTAATTTGGGTATTTGTAATGTTCAAAATAATTTATTCACTCAAAGTCTTTCTTAAACAATATTACTGTTAATGAATATAATGTTCACTTGGTTCTACTCATTTTGCTCTGCATTATTTCTTGCAAGTCTTTCCATATTATTCTAAAATTGTTGAAATCATTATTTCTTATAGCAAAGTAGTATTCCATCACAATCATCACAACTTGTTCAGCCATTCCCTAACTGATGAGCATTCCTGCAATTCCCAGTTCTTTCCCCCCACAATGGGAGCTGCTATAAATATTTTAGACTATATAGGTTATTTTCCTTTTTCCTCAATCATCTTTGGAAATAGGCCAAATAGTGTTAGTGCTGGGTCAAAAGACACAGGTAGTTTAATTACTCATTGGGCATAATTCCAGATTGTTCTCCAAAATATTTGGATCAGTTCACAATGCCACCAATAATGATTTAGTGTTCCAATTTTTCCACATCCCCTCCAATATTTGTTACATTTCTCTTCTATCATTTTGACCAGTCTGATAGATGTAAAATGATATTTCAAGGTTGTTTTAATTTGCATTTCTCTAATCAATAATGACAGAGTATTTTTTCATATGACTAAAATTTGTTTTGATTTCTTTATTGGAAAACTACTTGTTTATATCATTTGTTCATTTATCAGTTGGGGAATGACTGATATGCTTATAGATTTGACAAAGTTCTTTATATATTTGAGATATGAGACCTTTATTTGATAAACTGAGAAAGTTTTCCCTAATTTTCTGTTTTCTTTCTGATCTTGGCTACATTTATTTTATTTGTACAAACCTTTTTAATTTAATGTAACAAAATTACTCATTTTACATCTAACTTTGCTCTCTATGTCTTGTTTATTCACAAATTTTAACACATCCATAAGTAACATTCCATCTAATTTTCTTGCAAAATCTCTCTTTATATCAAGGTCATGTATACATTTTGACCTTATCTTGGTAAATGGTCTAAGATTTTGGTCTATGCACAGTTTCTGCCATACTCCTTTCCAGTTTCCCCAACAATTACCCAACACCAAATGATGAATTCTTCTCCTAAAATCTTAAATCTTTGCAGTTGTCAAATACAAGGGTATTATATTTATTTGCTGCTGTAAATTGCATGTCGGCTCTATACCATTGATCTATCTATTTCTTGGTGAGTATCATATACTTTTGATAACAACTCCCTTCTAATAAAGTTTAAGATCTGGTACTGCTGAAAGTCCTTCCTTTACATTTTTTTTTATTACTTCCTTTGATATTCTTAATTTTTGTATTGCCAAATGAATTTTGCTATCTTTTTCTAATTCATTAAAAATGGTAATTTAATTGGGATGAGTTGAATATATAACTTAGTTTGGGGAAAATGCAATTTTTATTATATTGACCCTGCCTACACATGAATGATTAATATTTTCCCCAATTATTTAAATCTCATTTAATTTGCATAAAATTTGTTTTTTCTTTAATATGTGTACTTTTATTTGAACAGGTCTTAAGTCAGTGTACAGGTAAAGTTCTTCCCCTCCCCCAGTTACTGGCACCAATCTCAAAACTCACAGGGAGACTATAAAAGTCCTCATTCACATCTATGTTGGGGGCAGGGAGGGAATTTAGGGAGCCATTCCACATGGCTGAAAATTTAAAAAAAAGGAACAAGTATTAAGGTGGAAGACACAAAAAGATTTTTTTAAGGATTACATAATTTACTCTTTAAGCAATACTGGTACCTCCCCATCTCGATCTGTTACATCGCTCCTTGACAGCCTTCACAGAGGCCTGAAACTCTGTCACAATGCATTAGATGGTATTTGGAATGACTATTAAAAACAAACAAACAAACAAAAAAAAAACAAATGTACAATGAGAGTCCTGAAGACACCCTGGAGAACTTTGGGAATGTTTGCCTCCAACATGCCTAGACTGCTCATCACCTTCACTCTTCCAGTTTTTAAATCCTGAGCCAATTGCCAAAAACAAAAAAAACAAAAAAACCCACAAAAACAAATAAATCCATGCCAATCTCATCTCTTTTTTGGGGGGGGCAATTATCATTTCATTATGTCACAACCTTTGACAAAAAAATTAAAAAAAACAAACAGTCCATTTAGAAGCATTTGTGGTGGACAATGGAGGCCCCAGATTCATCATACTCCTGCTTGCTGATCCACATCTGCTGGAAGGTGGAAAGAGATGCCAGGAAGGAGCCTCCAATCCAGACGGAGTATTTGTGCTCAGGTGGGGCAATGATCTTAATTTTCATTGTGCTGGGACCTAGGGCTGTAATCTCCTTCTGCAACCTGTCAGCAATGCCTGGGTACATGGTGATGATACAACAACACGGTGTTGGCATACAAATGCTTACGGATGCCAACATCACACTTAATGATTGAGTTGAAGGTAGTTTTGTGGATTCCACAGGATTCCATACCTAAGAAAGATGGTTGGAAGAAAGCTTCTGGGCATCGGAACCTCTCATTGCCAATGGTGATAACCTGACCATCAGGGAGCTCATAGCTCTTTTCCAGAGAGGAGCTGGATGCAGCGGTGGCCATCTCCTGCTCAAAGTCTAGGGTGACATAACATAGCTTCTCCTTGATGTCATGCACTATTTCCCTCTCAGCTGTGGTGGTGAAACTGTACCCTCTCTCAGTCAGGATCTTCATGAGGTAGTCCATCAGATCACAGCCAGCCAGATCCAGACAGAGGATGGTGTGGGGAAGGGCATAACCTTCATAAATGGGCACACACACCATCACCTGAGTCCATCACAATACCAGTGGTACGACCAAAATCATACAGGGACAGCACAGCTTGGATGGCAACGTACATGGCTGGGGTATTGAAGGTCTCAAACATAATCTGAGTCATCTTTTCTCTGTTGGCTTTGGGGTTCAGGGGGGCTTCTGTGAGCAGCACAGGGTGATCTCCAGGGGTCATACAGAGCTCGTTGTAGAAAGTTGATGCCAGATCTTCTCCATGTCATTCCAGTTGGTGACAATATCATGTTCAATGGGGTACTTCAGGGTCAGAATACCTCTCTTGCTCTAGGCCTCATCCCCCACACAGCTGTCTTTCTGGCCCATACCCACCATCACACCCTGATGTTTCGGGTGCCCAACAATGGAAGGGAAGACAGCCCAAGGAGCATCATCTCCTGCAAAGCCAGCTTTGCAAATTCCAGAGCTATTGTCAACAAAGACAGCAGCAATATCATCATCCATGGCGAGCTTTGAAGTGGCAAGTTTAAACCCTTAAGAGAAGAGAGGAGGTAGTGCCGCACCTGGAGGCACGGGGGAGGCAAGTGCATGCTGGGTGGAAGAGCTCACAGCTCAGTATAAAAATTGTTTTATATAATTTTGTTTGTATAACTCCTTGTTTATGTTGGAAGGTATACTCAAATGTATTTTATATTGTCTAGAGTTATTTTAAATGGAGTATTCTTTTTTTTTTACTCTTCTTGCAGAGTTTTGTTTGTGACATATAGGAATGCTGATGATTTATGTAGATTTACTTTATATACTGCTACTTTACTAAAATTATTAATTGTTTCAACTAACTTTTTAATTGAGCCTTTGGGATCTTCCAAGTATATCATATCATTTACAAAAAGAAATAGATTTATCCCCTCATTCCTTTTTCTTATTCTTCCTTCAATTTTTTTCTCTTATTGCCATTGCTAGGATTTCTAATACAATACTCAATAATATTGGTGACTATGTTTCATCCTTGTTTCAAACCTCATCTCAATGGGAAGGCTTCTAATTTATCCCCATTAAAATAATGCCTGCTGATGGTTTTAGAAAAATGCTTTTTGTCAACTTAAAGAAAAATATATTGGATGAAGCCAAGATGTCAAAACAGAAGCAGGAACTTTTCCAACCTCTATGAATTTGTGATAGTAATGGCAATTAAAGATTCCCCTGTATTGGCTTGGTTTTCAAACTGATTGTGTTAAAACCCAGAGCTTGTTAACCCACCTGTGGGATGGACTTTTTGATGTGAAAAGAAAGTCCTGAACTGGGAGGAGCTGGTGACGTAGATTTGGAGAGATAAGAGAGAGGAGGAAGATCTTTTTGGAAGCAGCACCTCGTGGAGAGAGAGAGAGACTAAGAGAATTGCTGGTGGCTGCTTTGAATTGCCCTGGACTTTTGAGACCTGCCCCCTGAGCTGCCAAGGACTGAGGAGACATGGCTGTTTTGCTGGTATCTTGTCCGTCTGTTTTGATGTTATTTTGCCAGATTTGTCCACTGGTGAAAGACTGTCCTGTTGAAGAAGTCCTGGAACCTGGCATTTGGTTAAGAAGCCCTGAGACTGTCCTGCAGACAGAGAGTGAATACTGTCCACTGGTGAGGGACAGTGCTGTTGTTGCAGGGGTCTGGAGACTGTCCTGCAGACAGAATGAATATTGTCTACTGGTGAAGGACAGTGTTGTTGTTGCAGGGGTCTGGAGACTGTCCTGCAGACAGAGTGAATACTGTCCACTGGTGAAGGACAGTGCTGTTGTTGCAGGGGTCTGGGAGCCTTTCTGTTGGTTCAGAAGCCCTGAAGAAGGATTTTCTTGTTGTATGTTTACAGAAATCCTGGGAGAGGGCTTTGCTGATGTGTTCAGGGGTTCTAGGACTGTTCTACAGACAGAGGATAAATTCATGAAGGGATTGGCAATGTATCTTGTGGCCTTGCTAAGCCTTGTCTCCCCAGGAACTAAGATTGCTGAGAACTTGCCTCGTGTCAAGATGAAGAAAAGAGCTCCATTTGGGTATTAAGTGCTGTGTTTAAACTTGATGTAACTCTGGGGTAGATTCAATTGTGATCCAGGGGTGGGGAACTTTTGACCTTTTTGTGTTCTGTGGTTGAACAAATGAATGTAGTTTACTTATGTTTGGAAACTAATCTCCATTTGAGAAGAGGGGCTTTGTGGTGGACTTAATTAAGGTATAGCCTGGGGTGGAGAAGTATTTAGAACAGGGACTTTGTAATTGATTGAATTATTGGAAGGTCCAGGGGTGGGGTAGTACTTGGAGATTATTTAATCACATTTAGTAAATGCTGTATTTGGAATGATGTCATGTTTTGATCTTCTCTGTTCTTGGTTGGTCACTGAATAAAATGGAGAGCACCTATGCTGGTATTCTGAACCTTGGGAAGTTGCGTTTCCTTGGCATTACATTACATTATTCACCAGCTCCTCCCAGTTCAGGACTTTCTTTTCACATCAAAAAGTCCATCCCACAGGTGGGATTAACAAGCTCTGGGTTTTAACACAATCAGTTTGAAAACCAAGCCAATACAGGGGAATCTTTAATTGCCATTACTATCACAGAATTACAATACTAAACTTTAAAAAGTGAATCTGAAAAGATTTTAGAGTGACAGAACCCATTGGGAGATAGAGCATGGCAGAATCCCAGCCTAGGAAAGTGTCCACATAGGTCTAGGCAGGAGGAGCGAGGAGCATGGAGCATTTGGGTGCTGCACCAGCTCAGACCAGAGAGCAGACTACAGCAGAGTGAGAAGGAGACCCAACCAGCAGACTCACCCACCCCAAAGGCAATTTGCAGCTGTCTCACCACAGGACTATTTGAAGCTGGGTAACAGAAAGCACAGGACAGCAGCTTCCATTGGGGCTATCAGCCCACAGCCTGGAAGTTTAAAAATCACCTACCTGAACTTCCAGAAGCCAAGATGGCAGAGTAAACCCTAGCTGATCTGATTCATCCTTTCTGACCCAGAAAACCCAGAGATAAATGTCCCACCCAGAATAAAATGCTGAAATAGTGAAAATAGCCTCAAGCTTAGAAGTCACTTAGAAGGGGTGTAACTGAGGCAGTACTGAGTCTGAAGTGAAGGGGGGAGGGGTCCCAACAAGCCACACCTCAGCTGACCAGCAGGAGCTCCCAAAGCCCAGGGTGGTGGAGCCAGCAAGCACTAACAACACAAGCCCAGGTCAGCCTTAGCACCACCAGAGGAATCTACACACACCAGCTCTGCTGGCTGCCAGCTGCTGAGCCTGCCTGAGCTGTAGCCCAGGGGGCCAGAGTTGGAAACCTGAAGCTGCCAGACCACCCCTCCCCCACAGGTTACTCCTTAACCTTCAGGATAACTGAGGGGAAACACTGAGAGTCCTGGCCTGGATTCAGCCTAGATATCCAGAGGCTACAGCACATGGTCAACAACCAGGTCCTTAGCTGCCAGCCTGAGAAGTCAGGAAATAGGCAATCACAAAGCCAAAGAAAGAAGCTGAGAAAGCAAAAGCAAGAAAAACTATCCATTCTTATTATAGCAAGCAAGAACAGCCAAATAGAGAAGACAACATGGACTCTATACTCACACCTGAGACCATCGAAAGAAATATGGACTGGTCTCAAGCCCGAAAAGCATACTTAGAGGAGTTCAAGAAAGATTTTAAAAGCCAAATTAAAGAGGTAGAACATAAATTTAAATCTACAGTGACAAAATTGGAACAGCATATATTATTCCCTCTTTGAACCTAAACCAATGAGAGTAAATTTCATACAGTGCTCCTTTTCCTCCCTCCTTTCCCTCTATTATAATGAGTTTTTGTGTCTTTTCACATGAGAAACTTAAACTTGTGATTCTAATATTCTACAAACTATTTGGGAAAATTAGTGAAGAAGGAATCCTACCAAATTATTTCTATGACACTAATATGGTACTGATATCTAAATCAGGAAGAGACAAAACAGAGAAAGAAAATTATAGACCACTTCCCCTCCTGAATATAGATGAAAAAATTTTAAAAAAATATTAGCAAAAAGACTACAGCAACTTATCACAAGAATAATACACTTTGGTCAGGTAGAATTTATTTCAGGAATGCAAGGATGCTTAAATATTAAGAAAACCATCAGTATAATTGATCATATCAAAAATAAAACTAGTAGAAACCATATGATTATCGCAAAAGATGCAGAAAAGGCTTTTGACAAAATACAACATCCATTCCTATTAAAAAAAAAACACTAGAAAGTACAGGAATAAATGGAGTTTTCCTTAAAATAACAAATAGCATCTATTTATAGCCATCAGCTACCATGTTTCCCCGATAGTAAGACCTATCCCGAAAATAAGCCCTCCCCTTACTGTGTAAGATTCCTCTAAAATAAGCCCTCCCCCGAAAATAAGCCCTATTGAGATTGCTACTGTAGTGAAGGTGATCCCCTGTGCTACACGCTACATTACGGTACCCTCTGTATGCACCGTCCCCCCCCCTCCAGTGAAACGCACGCCGCTCTCCGAGCTGCATCTAATCAGAGCTGCAGCAGTGAGCGCGTCATCCTGTTCTTCCCCAGTGATTTGCTTGCTGGTGCCATTGAGAGCAGTGCCGCGGAGGAGAGCTGAGGCAGGACAACATAAGCCCTCCCCTGAAAATAAGCCCTCTGGTGTTTTTCTTTCCAAAAAAAATTAATAAGACAGTGTCTTATTATCGGGGAAACACGGTAGTATTATATGTAATGGGGATAAGCTAGAAACATTTCCAATAAGATCAGGGGTGAAACAAGGATGTCCACTATCACCACTCTTATTAAATTTGGTACTAGAAATAATTAGAGAAGAAAAAGAAATTGAAGGAATCAAATTAGGCAGAGAGTCAGCTATCACTCTTTACAGATAATATGATGATATACTTAGAGAATCCTAGAGAATCAAGTAAAAAAAACTACTTGAGACAATAAATAAATTTGGCAAAGTTTCAAGATTTAAATAAACCCACATAAATCCTCGGCATTCCTACATATTTCTAATGAAACCCAACAGCAAGAGATAGAAAGAGAAATCCCATTCAAAGTTACTGTAGACATTATAAAATATTTGGGAATCTACCTGCCAAAACAAACCCAGGACCTATGTGAACACATCTACAATACACTTTTCAAACAAAGTCATATCTAACTAATTGGAAAAACATCAGTTGCTCATGGCTGGGTTGAGCTAATATGATAAAAATGAAAATTTTACCTAAATTAAATTAAATATTTAGTGCCATACCAATCAATTTACCAAAAAACTACTTTATAGAGCTAGAAAAAATAATAACAAAATTCATTTGTAAGAACAAAAGGTCTATCAAGGGAATTAATGAAAAGAAATGCCAGGGAAGATAGTCTAGCCATACCAGATTTTAATCTGTATTATAAAACTGCAGTCACCAAAACTACTTGGTACTGGCTAAGGAATAGAGAAGTAGATCAATGGAATAGATTGCATACATGAGACTCAGCAGTCAGTCACTATCATAATCTACTGTCTGATAAACCCAAAGATGCCAGTTTTGGGGATAAGAACTCACTATTTCACAATAACTGCTTGGAAAATTGGAATATAGTATGACGGCAACTTGGCATAGACTATTAACTAACACTGTATACTAAAATCAAGTCTAAAAGGGTGCAGGATCTAGGTATAAAGGCTGATACTATAGGCAATCTGGCAAAGCAAGGAATAATTTACCTGTTAGATTTATGAACAAGGGAAGACTTTATGACCAAACAAGAATTAGAGACCATTATAAAATACAAAATGGATAATTTTGGTTACATTAAATTGAAAAGCTTCCGTACAAATAAAGCCAATGTAACCAAGATTAAGAGGGAAATGGAAAATTGGGAAAGAATTTTTACAATCTATGTCTCTAATAAAGGTCTCATTTCTAAAATATACAGAGAATTGAGTCAAATCTATAAGAATAAAAGTCATTTCCCAATTGATAAATGGTCAAAGGATATGAACAGGCAGTTTTCAGAGGAAGAAATTAAAGATATCTTTAAGCATATGAAAAAATGCTCTAAATAACTACTGATTGGAGAAATGCAAATCAAAACAACTCTGAGGTACCACATCTCACCAGTCAGATTGGCTAGGATGACAAAACAGGAAAATGACAAATGCTGTAGAGGGTGTGGAAAAATTGGAACACCATTGAATTGTTGGTGGATTTGTGAACTGATTCAATCATTCTGGAGAGCAATCTGGAACTATGCCCAAAAGGGTATAAATAATTGCATGCCCTTTGACCCAGCAGTACCACTTCTAGGGTTGTAACCCAAAGAGATCATAGAAATGGGAGGAAGACCCATATGTACAAAAATATGTATAGCAGCTTTTTTTTTGTGGTGGCAAAGAAATGGAAATTAAGGGGATACCCATCAACTGGGGAATGGCTAAACAAGTTGTGGTATATGAGTGTAATGGAATACTATTGTGCTATAAGAAATGAGGAGCAGATGGACTTCATATTTACCTGGAGAGTCTTATACAAAATGATGCCTAATGAGAAGTCAGAACCAGGAGAAATTTGTACACAATTACATACACAATGTATGTGTGATGACCAACTTTTATAGACTTGACTCTTCTTAGCTATGCAAGGTTATAAGACAAGTCAAAAAGACTCATGATGGAAAGAGATGTCTACATTCAGAGAAAGAACTAGAAAGAACAGAGTTTGAATGCAGATTGAAGCAAACCACATGCTCTCTTTCTTTTTCTTGTTTGGTTTTGTTTCCTCTTTTCCACTGTTCATTCCATCAGTTACAATACTTCTTTATAACCTGACTAATGTCTAATGTGAAAGTATTTGCAGATCCTATACTTGATTGCATGCCACCAATGGGGTGGAGAGGGGAGCAAAGTGGGGGAAATTTGAAACTCGAGGGATTGTGGAACTGAATCTTGTAAACTGAGTAAACAAATAAATTAATAAAGACAAAAAAGTTGAAGAAAATCGTATTTATACTAATATTTTCAAGTGTTTTTAATTTTAAAAAATATGAGTGTTAATGTCTCTGTTGAATTTCTGTACCATATGGTTATATATGGTTTTTTTTTTCCTTCCTTGAATTAGTTCCAATGAGAGTGAGGTTCAAGTGTTTCCCTCTCCTCTGCCTCTCCTTTCCTTCCATTGTATAAATTCTTTCATATAAACCTTATTTGTGTGAGATAATTTCTCTCATTCTTCCTCTTCTTTTCTTTAACTGTTTCTCCTTCTATTTCTTCCCTCTTCCCCATTCATTCTCATTATGAAATCACCCAAAAATAAGGAATCATACCCAGATTCTCTGTCTAATTGGACTTCCTCTAAAACGACAAATTTCTTAAGGGATATATGTATCATTTCCCTTTATAAGTCTGTGAGTGGTTAAACATAGTTAAATCCCTTACAAATTTTTTTCGCTCATGTTTATCTTTTTATACTATTCTTGAGTCCAGTGATTGAATACTAGATTTTTCTGTTCAGCTTTGACATTTTCCTCAGGAATCTTTGAAAGTCTTCTATTTCATTAAATGTCAATTTCCCCCCTCTACGATTATATTATTTTGCTGCTTATGTTTTTCTTCTGTATGATTATATTCCTAGCCTTTTCTTCCTTTATTGTAGTAGTTGCTAATCTTTTGTGATCCTGATTCCATGGTAATTGAATTCCTTATTTCTCCTTGCTTGTGGTAGTTTCTCCTTGACCTGGGAACTCTACAATTGTGCTGTATTATTCCTGGTCATTTTCATTTTGCAATTTCTTTTGAGAGGTGATTGGTGAATTGTTTCAATTTCTACTTTACGTTATAGCTCTGACAGCTGGGCAATTTTTATTTTCTTATTTTCAGCTTGTCCTCCTTTCAGTGTCCATAATGACCTTCCTAAATAAAGTATAGTTCTGACTGTACCATGCCCTGCTACCCAACAAACTTTGGTAACTTCCTCGCACTTCTAAAATCAAAAATAAAATCTTCTACTTGGCTTTAAAAGCTCTTCACAACATGTATCCCTCCTAATTTTCTAGTCTTAACACAACTCCCCTTCACATATTTCAAGGAAACATGCAAATGTTGCAGCTCTTAAAGAACATACTTCAGTGATTGTTAGAGATTACATTCAAGTAGACAATGAAATACAATTAATTGTGCCAAAGTACAAAGGAATGGATGGTTGAAGAAAAAAAAAATTCCAAGAACTAACAAACTAATTCTGTGAAACAGACTAATTAATTCTCAGAAAATAAGCCAAGATTTTGAAGGGGATTTGGCAGCTGTAGGGATTATTACTGATCCCTCTGTAATATACAACAGAGACTTACTGGAATTGAAAGACTATCAAGTGCAGTTTAAAAGAACAAAACAAAACAAAACAAAACCCAACCCTTAAGGTATTGCTATAATAATGATGATGGCGATAATTAGCTTTTACTTAGTGCTTTACATTTATTATATCACTGGATGAAAAAATACTTATCATAGACAAGGCAATAAAAAGCCTGGAGTACTGAGTATAGGAACAAAAACACATTTTACTGATGAAATTTATTTTTTTTAATTCAGGATTACAAAACTGTTATCAGAAGAAACCTAGATGAGTCTGTGTAATGTTAATGGGAGTTGAAGATCTTCCCCACCCATTCATAGGCCTCACCTGGAGTCCAACAAAATAAGCTTAATTAGAGGAAGCTTGTCTTTCAAGAAGGCCCATACTTGTTACTTTGTAATTAGGCAGAGTCAGGAGGGTGGTAATGCTCTCTGGCTCTGTACTCTGAGGTGAGGTTTTTCATTGGGGCTCACTCATTGGAAGAGTGTTCATGTGATTCGGCCAGATGTGACTTTGGGTAGCTGTTAAAAAAGCTCCTGGCTTTGAAAACCCAGATGTTGGTTCTTCTGTCTCTGGTAACTATGTATGTATAGCTTTTGTTTGACAGCTAGAAGTCCTTTCTGTTGATTCGTGTTATTTTCTCTGTATTTTTTCTGCTTTTAATTTTTGTTTGTATTTTCTTTGAAGTTCAGGGTGCTGATTCTTTCCCTGAACTAAGTGAATGATATATATGTAATTAAAGAAAGATTGTTGATTCCTTTAAAGTTGCTTTCCTTCAGATAAACATATCAAATAACCTGTGCTAGAGGCCATCCTGTGTTTGCCAGTGTGGTTGCCACTACAGCCTGTTATATTTGGGCATCTTTATCAAATTATAAACCATCCACCCAAAGAATGTCAAAATCTTTTGAACTGAGTACCCAATCTTATAAAACAAGTCATTACAGCAAAAGGATGATGTATGAAAAGTTTAAAGTTTTTATATGTACATATATGTGAAAAAATTCTGAGGTTTGTTGTGTAAGTAAATAAATGTGATGAATTTACTTTGTCATGGTTAATTTGAACATTAGTCTAAGGATTTAGGGAATGACTTGCCTAAAAGCAAAGGGACAAAATTGACTTTTCTCTGCTATATTCCTTCAATTAATCCATAAATCAATCTTAATTCATTAAGTGCCTACTATTTGTTAGGCACTGTGATAGGAGCTAGGTACAAAGATACAAAGAATGAAACACTTTCTACTCTTTCAAGCAGATTGATTGACTAACAAATAGGAAATCACTTATTCTCCCCAATACTTACATATATCTCAAGGGACAGAGAGAAGGAAAGAAAGATAATCAAACTGTTTCTCACTAACCTCTGCTGGGCACTACTGCCTTATTCCTAGTTGTACTGGGGCATCACTTTGGCCTACTTAGTATGTAGTTTCATCTGTTCTGTGGAAATATTTAACACAATAAATGAAAATACATTATGATATGGATAATATCGTTCTTTTTGTTTTCTAAGTCAGTATTAGCCTTTTGGGGATCTGTTTCTATTTGAATTTGACACCATTGGTTTACAGGATAGTGATTTGTTGGAATCCAGATACTATCAATTAGCTTTTCTTCCAAACGTATGCTTTAGTATCTTTGAGCTCAGTAACTGATTGAGGGGGATATTGGCATGATCACTGGAGGGTTTCCTAATTTCAACAAATTTGGATAACTAGGTGGAAGTAGACATAATGAAGCTATTTGGGCCAGTTGGACAACAATCTATGGAAGTGTAACCAGAAGGAGAAAACACTCTTGACTAGTTTTGGGGAGAAATCAAAAGAAATATATAAACATTTATAATGTTATAGGTATTGTATATGCCATAGTAGCTAATAAACATGGACATGAGTATTTTGAGAGAATTCTGTATTGCAAACTGCCTGACCTAGACCTGAAGAATGATTTGGAATAATTTTCTCAATTTAAGACCAAACACTTATGGAAGCATTTATGGCTTTTCCTCTTAGGATTTTATGTAGGCATTATAACACATTATTGAGAGGAGATATTAATATATTTATAATGCACAAAGATCCTAGTAAGGGTACAAATGACTTAATAATTAACGTAGTTACATATATGTGGGTATGCATGTGCACAGTTTATAATAAACAATGTCAGTTCATTTACATTCCCGAGAGGAAAAATAAGACTTACAGTTACAAAATAATAATATAACCCCAGGGACTTAAGTCTTTTTCACAGAAACTTTAAGAAAAGAGAGTGACAGTTAAATGTTTTATAGGAGAAACTCTATAGCATACTATAAATAAACTGGGTGAACATCTTGAAAATATTAACTACGGTGGAGAATGAATTTGTCAGTGAATACAAAAATTAATTACTATATAATTTTCTAGAGAATTTGAAGTGGTATTTTGAGAGAACTAGGAGAACTATATTCCACAGAATTCATTCCATTGAGAAGATATCCTAAAACAATTGAGTTACTGAATTGTGCTTCCAGTGCTGAGCAGGAACAATCAGTTATAGTGTTGGTTAGAGATAATTTCGCTTGTGACCTTTTGTAATTGGTACAATATTGAAATAATAATTTATGCCTTTGCATTGCTTGTTACTTAATGAATTACACAACCAGTAATATATATGTTTGTTTAAGCCTAGGAGACCTGGGTGTGTATTGAGAGAGAAGTGAAAACTTAATCAAAAAAAGCTAATTGTTATAAACTGGAATGGGGGCTCAGAAATAATTAACTGCTGAGATATTTCTGCATTTATGGGAATTTGGAAGACAATTTCAGAAAATATCCCCTTAATTGCCTTTAATCCCAGTATGAGAGAATTAATAAGGTGTCAACTGGACCAAAGCAGCTTCTAACTTGTAGATTGCTTGAGACAAATAGAACAGGTTAGAGACAGGAGGGTCAGGGATTAAATATGTTTAATTTAAAAGTGAGGGAAATGGCTTGCAAGCAAGAAGGAAAATTAGACACACCTAGTACCCCACCCCTACTGGGGTGACCCAAGTATGGAGAGATCTCTAATATACACAGCGAACTATGCACCTTACAATGAGGGATAACAGCAACGAAGAGACAAGTTTGATTCATAGCAGGGTTTCATGACTGGAAGATAGGTACTTGCCTGAAGTTTGTCTAGTGCTTATCCCGGCCCAGAGAACACCCAGTGCTGGTCAAAGCAATATAATAATTTTGTGATTTTGCCAGAGGGTGAAATCATCCAGATCATAAGTGCACAGGATAATTGTTATGCTAACCTCAGTGTACAGCTTGCTTGCTGTGCCTTACCTGTGAAAAATAGGGGGTCTCCTAAGATCTTGAAAAAGGTAATGAGTCAAGAGGTGGAAGTTTAATGAATCCTCCCAATGCCTAAGAAATATTACTCTTATCTTTCAAGAAAGACGCATTTTATGTTGTTTGGTCATTTTTCTTTTTTTAAATGCTTTATTAACTTCTGATTTACATCATCCGTTTCCACCAGATTTTGAATTACAAATTTTCTCCCCATTTCTCCCCCACCCACCACCCCAAAATAGCAGTCCCACAGAATATCCCCTCCTCCAATCTGCTCTCTCCCACATTTTCCCCCATACCCCTTTCCACTTTTCCAGTGGATCTCTATGACTCAGTTCCTGCACATCCCATTTCCCAATTAGATGTAAGATGGTATTAACAATAGTATATATATTTTCCCTTGCCTCTTCTGTATGAGATAGTTTACCCTAATCTGTCTCTCCCCATCTCCTCTCATTATATTCCTCTCACCTCTTAATTTTACCTTTTAAGTATCATTCCTTCCTGTTAAATTGGACCTTTGCCCTCTATCTATGTATACCTGTAAACATATATACACACATTCACATATGTATTCATATGCCCATATACCCTCATATATAGACAAATATATATATATTTCTAATCCCTTCAACTACTGAGAAAAGTTTCACAAGTTACAATTATTGTTTTTCCATGTAGGAATATTAATAGTTCAACTTTGATAAGTTCCTTATGATTTATTTTGCCTGTTTACCTTCTCATGCTTCTCTTGCTTCTTGTATCTGAATGTCAAATTTTCTATTCAACTCTGATTTTTTCAGCAGGAATGCTTGAAAGTCCTCTATTCTGAATGACCATATTTTCCCCTGAAACATAATACTCAGTTTTGCTGGGTAGGTGACTCTTGGTTTTAATCCCAGCTCCTTTGCCCTCTGGAATATCATATTCCAAGCCCTTCGATCCCTCAGTGAAGAAGCTGCCAGATCCTGGGTTATCCTGATTGTGTTTCCACAATATTCAAATTGTTTCTTCCTGGCTGCTTGTAATATTCTCTCCTTAATCTGGGAATTCCAGAACCTGGCTATAATATTCCTAGGAGTTTTTTTGGGGGGATCTTTTTCAGGAGGTGATTGGTGGATTCTTTCAACCTTTATTTTGCCCTCTGGTACTAAAACATCAGGGCAGTTTTCTTTGAGAACTTCCTGGAGGATGATTTCTAGGTTCTTACTTTGATCATGGCTTTCAGGCAGTCCAATAATTTTTAAATTTTCTCTCCTGGATCTATTTTCCAGGTCAGTGTTTTTTTCCCACAAGATATTTCACATTGCCGTCTATTCTTTCATTTGTTTGGATCTGTTTAACAGCATCTTGATTTCTCATAAAGTCATTAGCTTCCATTTGCTCCAATCTAATTCTGAAGCAATGATTCTCCTCATTGAGTTTTTGAGATTCTTTTTCCATCAGGCAAATTCGGCTTTTTAAGACATTCTCCTCATTGCCTTTTTGGGCCTCCTTTGCCATTGGAGTCAGTCTGTTTTTTAAGGTATTATTTTCCTCAGTCAGGCTGTTGACTCTCATTTTTCTTCCCAGTTTTTCCTCCACTTCTCTTATTTGGTTTTCAATATCTTTCTTAAGGTCCTCTATGGCCTGTAACCAGCTTGTATTCTCCTTTGAAGCTTTTGGCACAGGAGTTCTGACTTCATTACTTTCCTCCTGTTCCATGCTTTGCTCCTTTTTATCCCCAAAATAGGAGTGTATTGTTGGAATCTTCTGTCTGCTTTGTTTCCTTTGCCTGCTCATTTTGCCACTCAATTTCTTGACTTATGGGCTTTTTGCCACAGTAGGACTCTGCCACCAAACAAGGGAGCTTTTGTCCCAAACGCTGGGGTTTTCTCAGCTTCCGGAGGTATTAGATGGGTGCCCTCTCTGAGGTCTCCACACGCTCTGGCAAGCTGGACACACACCCCAGAATCTCCACCCTAGACTGCAATCCAGATTCAAGCAGGTTAAAGCAAGAGCGATTACCCCTCAGACTGGTCCTTGGTCCCCCTACACTCTTCAGGCCAGGAGCTGAAGCCGCCACGTGGCGCTGGCTGGCTGTGCTGGTGTCTCCAGGGCTTTTCATCTTGGGGGTAAAAGCCATGCCCTCCCACTTACTGGTCCCAAAGTCAAGACTATAATGACCTCTCACTTTGTCCTTTGTGTCTATGTGTTGATAAATCTGGAAAGGGCCACAGCTGCTGCTGTTCTAGAGTCCCTCTGGCTGGTGGCTGGTCAGGTCTGCCCTGGGGCTAAAGCCTCAGAGTGGGGCTGGGCTTGGCTCACAGAGTGCCGTGCTGGATTCCTGCCAGCCTGCTGGGCTGTCCTCAGCGGGAGGTTAGCTTCTCTGAGTCATTTTGTGGGTTCTGCAGCTCTGTTTGGTCATTTTTCAGTCACATCTGATTTGTCATGACTCCATTGGGGTTTTCTTGGTAAAAATATTGGAGTTGTTTACCATTTCCTTCTGTAGCTCATTTTACAGATGAGGAAACTGAGGCAAATAGGAGTAAGTGACTTGCCCAGGGTCACATAGCTAGTAAGTGTCTGAAGTCAGATTTGAACTTAGGAAAATACGTCTTCCTAACACCAGACCCTGTACTCTATCCATTAAACCAGCTAGATACCCACAACACAAAACCATAGACTCATCTATGAGATTTCTACAAATCATAAAGAAGCAAAAACTACGATAGCAAAAATTCTCCTATGGTAAAAACAAAAAACTAGTATATTCTTATTAACATCATAAGAATTGCTTTAGAAGCAACACAAAGGCATTATGAAATGAATCATGGCAGGAATGACTTAAGGTGTTTTAACAGAATGACTTGAAATGATACCACAGTATAAAAAATTGTAAGGTTAATAAGATAATCCTATGTATTTATAGTAAATTATACTTATTTATTAAGATAAACATATTAACAATGTGCTAAATATACATGAATTTAAAGTGGGGATATATTGGCTATAGGAATATCCCTGGAGATAGTGCTCATTCTATTGTATGCTTCAGTCCAATGGGATCCAGTTATTCCATTTAATGATTTGAATGTTTCAAATCTTTTGTTGTTGTTTCTTTACATAAATTCTTTTAAAGTAAAATCATTGAAGTATGACAATGGTTGGTTTAAAAGAATATATATAATAATTTCTTGTCTGTTAATTTTATTCTCTTTGCAATTCTGTTAGCCTCTCTCTATTCTCATGAATTCCCATTTTACAGTAGTTATGGTTTGAATTCAATGAAGCTTGTGAGCTGCTTCCAGGAATTGGCAAATGCTATTCATGATGTTAATCAATTCATCCTCTTATTCAGTGCCTCTTATGTGTTTAGGATTGTTCTAGAAGTTTTATGGACTATGAAAATAAAAGCATAGGACCTAGATAGAGATTAGGAAGAGACCATATGTCAGCTACCTCCTCCCTCTGAACCCCCTCATTCCCAAAAGGTACTAGGCTCCCCTTTCTTTTCAGTTCAACTTTTATGTGTTCTACAGTTAGAATATGAGTTCCTTGAGGACAAAAGTTCCTTTTATATATGTTCTACCATTAGAATGTAAGTTCCTTGAGGACTGTCTTTCTCTTTGCTTTAATTTATATTTGCTAAGCATGTAACAAATGCTTGTAGTTGAATGACTCAGAAGCCATTTAATTCAACTTTAATTTTACAGATGAAGAAACTGAGGTCCAGGAAAATGAAGCGGTTTGTTTAAGGTCACCCAGGACATAAGTACCAGGGCTAGGATTCAAACCTAGGGCCTCTGACTTCAGAGGCAATGCTAACTCCACTGTGCCAACCATAATGTAGTTCCTACCCCCAGGAATCTTACCACCTGTCTCCTTGATATACATGACCCAATCATCAGAGTTGAGGAGAGATTTCATCTATAGCTGTTCAGAACAGGCTTCATAAAGGACATAAAACTTCTTAGGTTCTCACTCCTCAGGGCCTCAACCTAACCAGTGGATAACTCTTACTTGTTCTCTGTAAATTTTGAAGCCTGGAGGAATGAGAGAAATCAATGAGAAAAAAAACATTTCTCTTTCACTTGGGCTGATTCACCTCCTTCCATCTTTCTTCTGAAGAGGCTCAGAGCTGAAATGTGTGGAATTAGTGTTGCCACAAAGCCCTTACCACTGCTATAGTAGGAAACCTATTTAAATAAGAATGAAATACTAACTGAATGGGAAGATCCATTTGTATATTGGTTGCTGAAATGAAAGAAGTGGTCTGCCTTGCCTGTAATTGCTGTGAGGTTTTAAGCAATCCTCTTTTCAGAACTCTCCTTTTAATGCAGCTGTGAAAATTGTTACCAAGCAACGAGCAAATCTTGAGTGCTGAGAACTCAAGAATGATTGACAGGAAGACTTTTCATCCAGGGGATGCCGCTGTTTCCACTGTATCACCACAAGGGTTGTGAGATATTACCTTATACAGCTAGGTAGTTCTACAAAGTTAAAAAAAAAAAAAGAATTCTCTGATCCTAAATAGCTACACTTTATGGCTCTGACTTTCTGACGGCAGAATGACTACATAAAAGGCTAGGCATTCATTTATTGTCTAGAAAGTTATGTTTATTTTAGTCTTGGGAGAAAAGAATATGGCTGCATGAGGCATCTGAGAGATATTAATGGAGGGCTGGGCTCAAATGCAGGAACACATAGCAGCTCACTTTGTCGATCTATGCCAAGTATGAATTGACCCAAAGTGAGTACAGAACTCCAATCTGTCTCTTTTATCTGTCATGGAAGGTCAATTGGCTTGATTCCTTCTCGGTCCTCTTTGTCCTTTTCTGGTGACTTCTCTTTCTAGTCTCCTGATCCAAATATTCTCCACATCCTGATGGTGACAGAAGCTGCCATCTATCTCCACTCCAGCAACTTGGATGATTTGGGGAGTACTTTGTTTTCTTCCCATTACTCTTAGCAGTCATATATTTTTTTTTCTGCATTGCAAAATTTTCCACTGATCTAGGAAATTTGGAAACCTGATCCCTGGTGCTCATCAAGAACAAAGAATTGTGATTTTTTTCATTCATTCATTCATTCATTCATAGCAAATTATTTTAGCCAGTTTGATTTTTTTATCAGATTGTACAAATTTAGACTTCGAGAATTCCTAAGAATCATGAAAAGATTTGTCTCTACTTATTTCAAATGAAATAAGCAGGTCAAAAGAACAATACACACAGTTTCAACAATATCAAGTAAAGCTTTCCTGAAGAGAAAGAAAACTTTCAATAACTTAAAAAAAATCAATTATTGTCTCAGAGACCAGGGAATGAAATGTCCCTCCTTCCCCTGAACAAAGAGGTAAGGAATTATTAGGGTAGATTAGAGGGGAATGCCCTATACATTGCCATATGTACTTACCACAGAGGATTTTTTTTTTCACTTGACTGTTTTTCATTATTTGAACTCTCTACAGGGAAGTTCATTTTTTCCCCTGGTGTTGGGGAAGAGATATTTCTAGAAATTATTGTGATGTAAAAGTAAAAGGCAGTAATAAAACTATTTTTAAAGGCATTTAAGAAAAAGAAAAGTCGGCCTCCAAGATAGCTAACCCTGCCTAGTCTTTATCAATGTTGTGAAATTTGCATGGAAACTAAAACAGTTGAAATAGGAGATAAAACTGAAAAATATGTAAAAAAAAATTTAAAACAATCCCCCTCCATAATTACAGGTTTCCAGAAGGAGCTATTAAGATTCATACAGTCTGTTGGGCAGCTAAAGTGTGCTCCCCAAATTCTGACAACGTGCAGCTACATTACATTTTATACTGTTCTATAGCACCTGTGATGGAGAAGGAGCAGATTGGGTAACATTCAAACAGCTGAACGGTCTTTCCTGACCTTGGCTTCCTTAGGAATTTTGATATTAAGCTTTCTTATAGATTGCCTTGATTGAGATCAAGGTTTTACTCACTGCATTAGGTGATTCAGAGCTTGTATCTCTCTGCCTCTTTCAATCATTTTTAAAAAGTTGTTTCTGGGAAACTTCAGAGATAGCAGCTTCCTCCCTTGGGCTGGCTACCTACAGAATTGCTCAGAAAGAATTTACTTTAAAATATTCCTCTGCTCTGTATCATATCCAGGAATTGTGTGTTCCTTTCTTGGTCCTGTGACTTTCATGATGTTTCTCATTTCCAGTGTCCTTTTCAGAGTGTACTAGAAGCAGGATGCAAGTGGGAGCAATTAGGTACAGGGGATAATTAGAAATCTTTGTTGATGTTCCACTTGAACTGCCACAGGAAATCCAGACTCCTATGCCACTTCTCCAAATCAAAATTCCACTGAGGTGTTTAGAAAACACCGATGTTTTCCACTACTTTGAAAAGTTTACATCTTGTATTTAAATGCAATTGACTACCACATACTTAAAAAACCAACAGCTTTCTAGCCACCAATACCCTTGCATATCCACAAAGATATTGGTTCTACTATCTGCCTTCTGTTCTTTGGTTAAATTATGCCACAATCTAGTGATTTCAGTTTCAAAATCCTGTGATGAGGATTAGCCTTGTGAACTTTTCCTCTGAAGTCTTTAGTGCTGAATAACTGGATGAGGTCAGAGATTAAGAACATGTTCTGAGAAAGGGTATCCCTCTTCCCATTGCTCACCTCATCATATTTTCAGTTAATTTGACTTTATTAGTCTTGGACAAAAATTTTGAGTGCTAAAAGACAAGATGAAAATATATTGTACAGGGAACATACAGAAATGGGCCTTCTTTTTATCATCATAGCCTTGGTATTCCTTTGATCTATATCAAAGGAATTTACATAATATTTCAAAAGTATTCTTTAAATAATATGAGACTCTAAATTGCTGTTTTGATCTAGCCTTATCTAAGTAGCCAGAAGACTGGGCTCCACAATTATGTCATTATTTATTCTTGCTGTTGTTATTTATTATGAAACAAATTTGCAAAACCTGTGTAGTTCCCAATGAGGTCCACTAGCCCTATTTTGGCTGGCCTTTTTTCTTGCGTTCAGTGACCCTAGGCTCAGAGTGCCCTCATGCCTTTCCTTCTCCTCTACCTCAAAGAAGGACAGTGCCCCACACTCCTACCTTCCATACTCCATCAAAATCGGGCTCCATGTATAACTCTGAACTCATGAAATTTCAGAACTAGAAAGAATCTTATTGTCATATCCAGTCATTTTAAAAATGAGGAAATAGGTCCAAAGATATAACATAACTTCAATAATAATGTTTAACAAACACTTATTATCTATTCAATGCAAGATTGTACTAGCTGCTGGGGATATTGAGACAAAAGTTAAAAAAATAATACTTTCCCTTAATTAGTTAGTCATTAAGCATTTATTCAGTGCTAACTGTGTACAAGGCACTGTGTTAAGAACTGAGGATGTAAAGAAAGGCAAAAGAGTTCCTATCTTCAAGAGTTTTACATTTTAAATGTGGAGATAACATGAAAACGAATGAGTGAAAAGGAGATAACTTGGAAAGGGGGGGAGTACTAATAAGTAGGGGAATCAGGAAGGCTTCCTGTAGGAAGTGGCACCTGAGTTAAACCTTGAAGGAAGAGAAAGACTTGTGACTAGAGCTGAAGAGGGATTGAGTTCCAAACCTGGAAAATATTCTGTGCAAAGCATAAATATCTGTATATGGTTTTAGAGAACAGCAAATAGGTCAATTTGATTGGAAATGAGAATGTATGAAAGGGAATAAGATGAAATTTCTGGTAACACAAATTAAAACCAATTTATGATAAAGTGTTTTAAATGTCAAGCTCAGGAATTTGTATTTTATCCCAGAAACAAATATCCTGAAGCTTCCTGAGTAAGGCAATAACACGGTCAGACCTGTGCTTTGGGAAAATTGTCTTGGCAACTCTATGGAGAATAGGTAAGAGATAGGAGAGACTGGAAACAAGGATGTCATTTTGGCAGTTACTGCAATGATACAGGTAAGATGTGATAAGGTCGTGAACTAGAGTAATTGTCTTTTGGATGGACAGAAGGGATAGGCGGGAGATGTTATACAGAAGTAAAATTGACAATACTCTTGGCCACTGATTGGATTTGAACTGTGGGGATGAGAGAAAAGGGAGGACCAGAAACGAATCAGGTGTGAAATTTGGTCACTGAGAAAATACTAATGTCCTCAATAGAAGTAAGGGTATTTGGAGGAGGAGCACGTCTAGAGAAAATCATGAGTTTTATTTTCAATGAGGCAATTTTGAGATACCTAGGAGAAATCTAGGTACCACAGTGGCCGGCCAGATCTGCATGTTTCAGTTCAATGCTGTTCCAACTTTGTTCTACTGCCTTTTAAAGCCCAATTTGCAGGACTCCACCCGCTCCTGAGTGAAATGAACCAGCTCAGTTTCACCTGGTTCCCAGAATATGTTTCTGTTTCCCTCCTATAAAGGCAGTTCATGCAATGTTGTGAAGGTCACTTCTCAGGACAGCGGGAAGTTCCATTTGCGTGCAGATTTCATGAAGGAGAGTTGAAAATGCTTTTAAGTGCTTTTGTAAGAAAATCCAGAAACTGGGGGAGTAACAATTGGTATTTGGTCATGATAATTGGCCAGGAGGAACATGACATTTTCAGAAAAGACATATCTTCTCACGGAGGAGGCAGGTGAAGATGAAAAGAAGGATGAGAAGATGCTTCTTTTTGCAAAGAGCACAGATGGCAAACTATGTGGTGTAATCAGATTGTTAAACATAAGCATAGGAAATGATTGGATTAATTTCCAGACTATAGCATAGGTAAGACAGGGCAGCTTCCCAGATTTATTTCTGAAGTATCAACTGTGCAATTTGTATCAAAGGAAAAAAAAAGGGGTTGTTTCTTAACAAAGTAGACTATGTATTTGTTAGAGTCCCTGAGGTGTCAGTTGGGGTGGGTCTATACCAATCCTTGTCCCCTAGTTGATAGATATATAGACACTTTTCTTTTAAAAAGATGCCTTAGCATGGGGTGATTAGGTGGCGCAGTGAGCAAAGCACCAGCCCAGAGTCAGGAGGACCTGAGTTCGGTTCCAGCCTCAGACACTTAACACCCACACACAAAAAAACTAGCCGTGTAACCTTGGGCAAGTTACTTAACCCGAATTGCCCTCCAAAAGACAAACAAACAAACAAAAAAAGATGCCTTAGCACTACAGAGTAGCAGTAAGTTTGAGTTGGTCAAAGATTGTTACCAGGCGACCTTGGGCAGGCACTCCAAATTCTCTTTCCCCATTTAAATAAAGTTCCCCATTTCAGAACTAGGTTGGCTTTGCACCTATAACTTCCCTAGCTGGTGCTTATCTGACAAACAAAAGCTGGCACTCTTTAGGATGCTTCATTAACTAGGCAGAAAAGGGTTGTATTTGAAATCAACATACTGTGAAAGGCAGATAAGTTCTACCAGCCGTGGTTTTACACAGAGATTAACAGACATGCAAGCATGTGATGGCCACTGAGCACATGGACCAGTGTATAGCATGCTGTTGGATGACTGCTTAATGACTTGGGGCCCACTGATTCCCACCAACTCTGTTGTACTTTTGTGAGACCTGGAAGAACCATGACTCATGATATGTATTCCTTCAGGAGAAGTAAATCCTGTCTGAGAGATCTGTAGAGAGGCTCCTTTGCATCATCTGAAGCAGATGGTTCCAGCTCATTGGTCTCACAGTAATTTGTTATATGCATGGATAGTTCTTGGAACAACAAAAATTAGAGCATGATTCCATAGAAAGCTGGAAAGCCAAATTTTGTACTTCTACTCCCTGGAAATGGACAGGATTTACAGATGCTCTTCCTAGGAAGCCTATCAAACACCTGGGAGGGAGGACAGCAAGTTATTGGGTAGCTGGCTGGAATCTATGCAGGGTCTTTGTGGAAATTCAATAAAGAAGCTTTCACTAGACTCTGCTTGGTATTCCAGTATGGAATATTTCCAATAAAACTCTACAGCATGTGAAAACATTAACAGAGAAGTATGAGTTAGGCAATATAGTGCAGTAGAAAGAGCTTTTGATTTTGGGTCAGTGGTAATGGAATTTTTCTAGCAGACAGGAACCTTAACAAGGCCCAAGTGTTTTTTTCCTAGATCCTTGAACCTAACTATTTTGATTACTGTATTTCAATAACATTAATCTCCTTTGTAATCTCATGTGTTTTCTCTTTCTTTCTTTCTTTCTTTCTTTCTTTCTTTCTTTCTTTCTTTCT
>NW_027187360.1:18107349-18174662 GCF_028583685.1 Petaurus breviceps papuanus | reverse complement strand
TCTTTCTTTCTTTCTTTCTTTCTTTCTTTCTTTCTTTCTTTCTTTCATTGGGTTTAAGTAACTTGCCCAAGGTTACAAGGCCAGTTTTTTTGTGTGGGTGTTAAGTATCTGAGGCCAGAACTGATCCCGGGTCCTCCCCACTCCAGGGCTGTCACTCTTACTCACTGAGCTGTCACTCATGTGTTTTATTTCATACACTTAAAGACATTCTTTGGAGAAGAGGTCTTTAAGCTTTTATTAGATTGTAAAAGAAGGCAATGATATAAAAAAGTAACATCAAGAATCGCTGATTTAGTACACCCACCTTATTTTACAGATGAAGAAACTGAGTCCTAAAGAGGTTCAATGACTTAAGATTGCAGGATCATAGAATCATATTAGAACTTTAAGGAATCCTAGAGGACAAGTTGTCCATCTCTCTCATTTTACAGATGAGGAAAATGAGGTCCATAGAGGTTAAATTACTTGTACAAGGTCACATGGGTAGTAAGTAAAGGAGGTGGGATATAGCTAAGATCAAGCAAATAATAAGTAAAAGAACCAAATTTGCATCCAGATATTCTCACTCCAAATTCAGTACTCTTTCTATTCTACATCCAAATTCCGTTTGTGTGATCTTAAAGATTCCAGTTCTACCCTCTGTGCCTTAGTTTCCATCTGAAAAATGAGTTAGTTGAACAAAATGGTATCTAAGATACTTGCTGGCTCTACATCTTAGGGTGTTAGGTTAGCAACATTATTTCAACATTAAAACTGCACAATTAAAATGGCAGAATTTGCATATTTGTTCCATTGTGAAGATATATTTAAACATGACTTGATTTTAACTGACTTTGGTTGGGAAAACATTGAAATAAATAGGCTCATCCTGAGAGACCTTTTAGATTTACATCAACCCATTAATGAGTATACTTCAAGTGTGGCCACTGAATTAGTTCTAAAGTTCTGTAACTACCTTATCATTTAGTCCTCTCTCCATCTTGTCTACAAGGCTAGCACAAGACCAGGAGGATACTGTTGAATTCTTTGCTGAACTCTAGTATACTTTACCTACTGAGGTATTAGATGATGATGTATCAGTCTATTTGTCTTGTTAAACTAGAAACTGCTATGAATATGGTATGGCTTGTTAATGTTGTAGCTTTTCTAGATTTTAGAGATTGCTGCTCTCTTTTCACTAACCATCCCCTTACTCATTTTTTTTTCTCCAGAATAGAAGCGAAGTACTCTGAGAGGGAGTGTGATTTAGTGGTAAGGAAGTTGGATTTAGAATCAGAAGGTCTGCATTGACTCTCAGCTCTGCCA
The DNA here is from genome assembly GCF_028583685.1 of Petaurus breviceps papuanus. Classification (NCBI taxonomy): domain Eukaryota; kingdom Metazoa; phylum Chordata; class Mammalia; order Diprotodontia; family Petauridae; genus Petaurus; species Petaurus breviceps. The sequence continues at coordinate 18,173,357 of NW_027187360.1, read as the reverse complement.
CTTACTACCTATATCACTTTGTGTAAGTCACTTCTTTTTTTCAGTCTCAGTTTCTTCTAAAATAAAATGAGGTAGTTGGAGTAGATGACCTCAGAGGTGCCTTGCAACTCTAAATCTGTGAACCCACATTCTAATGATAAGCACTTCCTAATAGTAGTAGATACTGAAACATTGACTGATGTTCTTTGATTTGAGCCAAAACTGGTGCTTTGTCATTTCAAGTGAGCACAATACACATTGTAATGGGAACATAAGCCAAGATGATAAAAAACCAACTTCCAGGAACAACTTTCAACTCCTCTCCCAGATGTCTATTTTTAGGCATAACATTTGCTATTGGTTCATACAGCATTTTTAGGGGAAAGGATCTGACACACTAACAATTCAGGGAAAGGCTCATAGCTTGTCAAGTTCCTTGATTGTCAAAATGAGGTTGTTTGTATTCAAATGGATGGGAAGCTGAATGGTCTATTTATGATTAGAGGGAGATTGGAAGCCAAATATTCAGAACATTCTGGTGACAATGACAGGAGAAAGGGCTGTGTTGGGAAATAAAATATATTCAGATCATATCATTTGTCATCTTCTCCTGTCCAGGTCTGAAACATTGTTAATCCTAAAGGTAAGGGGATCCAGCTACTGGCAGTTAAGTGAGAAAAATGTCAATAAATGATAATTATCTATAGAAGAATATTCTGTGGTTAACATGGTTTTAAAGTGAAGCTCAGAAAAGGCGATAACAGCCTTTTATTAAAAACTCCATTCCTTTACTCAGCATTTGGCAAAATATAGGGAGAAAAAGCTTTTCAAAATATTGTAGGCTGCAATTATAAAAAAAATAACTGGAATTGCTTTTGAAAATAAAGGTATAAAGCAAGGTTTTCATAGTACCTTTCAAAATGCGTAAGCCAAATGTGTATACTCTCTTGCCATTTTCTAAACAGAAAGTATACAAATAATGGAATGTTGGTATTCTGAGATGTTTCTGTGTAAATAAAAGAGTGCCTTTCATGTTTGTGTTTTGAGGAGGAAGTTTTAAAAAAAATGGCTCAACAAGACTGGCTTTGCTCAAGGATGAGATGGAATACACCTGTAATTCCTGCTACTAAAGGAAACTGAGGCTGGTGGGTTGCTTGGGAGTTCTGAACTACAGTAAGTCTAAAGTTAATGGGGATCTCTCTGCTAAGTCGTATATAAATCTGATGAGTCCCCAAAGAGGATAGTATTAAACTTCCAAAGGACAGGTGAATCACATAGGTTAGAAATGGAGAGAGTCAAAGAAGATCCAAATAGAGCACTCAGCTGTTATGTAAAGTGGGAATAATACCACTAGAGAACACAGTGTATCCTTCAAAATACATGTCATAATAAATATAAGTAAGAGGAAAAAACACATTTTTAATTACCATACGTATTTTTCTTTCTCTTTCAATTACTGAAATTAAAAGAACTCTTTTCCCCTTCTCTTGTCTTATTCCTAATACTGCCCTTTCTCTGGCATCCCTGCTCTCTACTTCTGCTGACTGCTCTTTCACAGATAGTGTTGTTGTTCAGTTGCATCTAACTCTTTCATGATCCCAGTTGGAGTTTTCTTGGCAAAGGTACTGGAATGGTTTGCCATTTCCTTCTCTAGATCATTTTACAGATAAAGAAAGTGGGGCAAGTAAGATTAAGTGACTTTCCCAGGGTCACACAGCTGCTAAGTGTCTGAGGCAAGATTTGAATTCAGAAAGATGAGTCTTCTTGACTCCAGGCCTGGCACTCTACCCACTGTGCCACAGTTGTCCTCGTTTTCAGATACAATAACCATAACTCTCACAGATCAGCCCTGGGATAGCAATGGGCTTTTCCTTTGTTCTCCTAACAGTGCTGATGCACATTAATCTCTCCCTTCTCTTAACTCCTGTATCTGTATTGCAGACTTTGCACTATGCTCTCCATTCCCTAATTATCTATCTCACATTTTTCTTGTACTTTATTAAACCATCATGTAATATATTTGCCCTAGACAGCAGAGCAAGGATCAGTGGATAGAAGGTATGTAGAGACACATTCAGGCTTGATGTAAGGAAAAATTCCCTCAAAATGTGAGCAGTTTAAAAGTGTAGTGGGCAGGCTGATTGGCCAGTCTCATCAGGTATATTTGTTGTAGAAGGGATTCTTTTAAGATCCCAGGCACTGCCTGAGTCCAGATGTAGAGTTAAATTAAGCCTTGAAGGTTCCTTCCAACTCTGACATCATATGATTTTGAACTCCATTATATTGTACCAGAGTTGCCTGACCACACTGTCTTATACTCTGTGACTCTTCATAGTGATAGATGGCTTCAGCATGTCCTTAGCCTGCAGCAGCCAATACCTCCTGAATGACCTACTGGATATCCCAGGAGGATATAACCCTAACCCTATCCTGAACAACATTCCTATATTGTGGAGAAAAAAAAATAGAAATGGTTCATTTCTGCATTTCCTTCTTGCCCTTTTTAAAATATTCATGACATTTCAAGGAAAAGAAATATTCCAATTTCACATTTATCTTTTCCTACTACTTGTTACACTCCTGGAGACCAATCATGAAGCTCTTATGTGCCTCTTGTAGTCAATAATTCGAAGTGAAGTCAACAGAGGTTCCTGTTGCTTAAGTAATGGGTTAGAGATGCAAAACGGGGCCCTTGAAGTCATAATCCCGTTTGTGACATTGCTGCTGGTTGCCATGGTGATGATTATGCTATCAGAGGATTATCATTTCAAGTAAAGAATAAGCATCAGGACCAGACCAACCCTTAAGAAACAAAAGACTTTGTTCAGAAACAGTGAAAATAATTAAAAGAGAAGAAAAAAACATGCTCTCCAAAAAAAATGTGTTGTTATAGATTCCTTTTTGTAAAAGAATGGTTTTGCATTTTCCCTTCTAGTTGTAGGAAAAGAGGCTTTAAAAACAAAAGAAGAAAGGGGTGGGGATGTTTAAATGAGAAACATGACAAGAGAAAAAGAGAGCAGAAGAAAGAGGAAAGTTGAAATGTAGTAGATAACAAAGCAGAAAAAATATTAAATTACTTTTAATAAAAGGATTACACTCAACAAAATACAGCTGGGAGAGCAAAAATATTTTAATTATTTTATTACAAGGAGAAAGTAGATTAGTTCTTACCCATAAACAAAATGAAATCACATTATAGCTAATTCTAGGATGAAAGTTCTAAAGTAATGAAATATTAGCTATTTGTAGAACAGGAAACAAACGGGTAGAATTCTCACGTTTGCAAAGGATGTTCCAGTGGAAGGTACATAAGGTTTATAGTCTTTTATGGCCTACATGTCAGGTGACAGTTTTGTGCAATGTGACCAAAATTACAGATTCAGGTTTTAAAAATGTCTGTCATATTTATTATTTCAAAATGATACAAGCTCATTATAATAATGTGAAAAATGTGATGTGAAAATGTGAAAAAAATTAAAAATGAAATTTTGATTTAATGCATATAGTGATGTTTTTTATGTAAAGTACTTTGCAAACTTTACAACTATATAAAATGGCAACTATTGTTGTTATTATTCATTCTGTGGGGCACTAATATTATATTCCATGTCGTAGGTTATTTTCCTCATATCCAAATTCAAATGTTTCCCTTATATTCTAAATATCTATCTAAAGTCTTGGTTCCTACTTACAAATTCCTCTCCACCCTAGACTCTGTCTGAGTCCATTTTTTCCTAACCATGAAGGCTAATGATAAGTTAAATTAGATGATACTCCAGTTGATTGTTTTGAGTCTGCATGGTTTTCTAGAAACACCACAGGAAAGAACATCCAGAGCCCAGTTATCTCCCCTTTTCTTATGCTTACCTCCCTCATGCTCCTACCTCAGCCAGTTAACTAGTTTATTAACAAGTTTTTATCTAAACTACTTCTCTAAGCTTATACTTCACATTTCTGGGTCTAAGTTTCATCTTTAAAACAAAAAGCTCTTTGAAATAACCTCTGAGGTCCTTCATGATGCCCAGACTCTATTATCTATTCTATTACTTGGCTGGAGACCACAGTTGCATTGCCTGGGGTAGGGGAAGGAAAGTGCTGGCTAGTAGAAAATGATAATGCTTCAGGCTGATTCTCTTAGTGAAACAAATCATCATTAGTGGAATCCTTTGATCTTCAGGGCATAATTGGAGTAGGTACCCCTTGGCTTGCAACACCAGAACTCAGATCATATATTCCTGATTTGTCCATTGTGACTGTTATTTGTGGGATTTCTCTTTTCATCTCTTTTTGCTTTGTTCCTAATCTCTAGAACACTGTGGGCTCCTCTCTACTCTGTAGTTGTGGGGAATACTTGCCAACCTTGCTATATACAGAGCCAGATGAAATTCTTCCTTTACAAATGTGATTTTCTTTTGTATAATTACAATCAGTGTTAGAACTGGAAGGTACCTTAGAGATCAGCTGAAACTTTACAGATGAGGAAACTGAGGCCATGAGTGCTTTGCCCAAAGTACTTTGCCCAAGTGAAATGTTAGAGGCAGTACTTCAATATAGACTCTGATTTGAAGTCCCTGTTCTTTCCATGTCTTTTCCCAAATGAGTCTCTTAAGAAATTAGGTAAGCCTCCTTTTCCTCTAATGTATCCTAAGCAAAGTTTAAAATCCTCTGGACTAGTTGAACTTATTGATAAAATATGAAAGTCCTGAGTACTTGTGACTCCATGTTCTGGCATTGTTGAAGAAGTTATCAGGTACTTGTGGCAGAAATGCATATAAATGAATTGATACCCAATTGTTGATGAAGTGCACACACTTGACCTAACCCTTGGACTAGGCCTTCAAAAAGAAACAGATGACTTACCAAGGAAAGAGAAACAGTTAAGTACAGGGTAAAGGAAATCAGATATCATACCACCAACTCTGGAGAGGGGCCACAAATACAGCAGGGTAACCAACATATAACAATAACAAGTAGAGGGTGGGGAAGATAAACCCACCTACCTGGAAAAAAGACAGTCAGGATACGTTGGGTTCTCTGGAAAGAGTCTATTGCATTTACACTTACCCCTACTTCAGAGAGGGAGAGTTAAACCCTTAAGGATCAACCTGCACCTTTCCCTTTCCAGGTAATGTGAGTCACAGGGACTGTGGAAATTCCCAGGGAAAGGCAGGACAAAAGTTGTCTTGCATCTTTGTCTCAGGTACTTCTTAAAGTCAAAGCTTCCACTGAACTTTATTAGAAGCATTCAGAATATTATCTTTAATCATCTGAGCCATGGAATTTTTCTATTGAGACTTAAAATCCACTCTTTGCACATACTTGGTTGAAGTCATTTGCTCTTTGCTTCTGTTTTCACATATTAGGCCCTACAAGGGAAGTGCTTTAAAACCAAGCATTTAGCCTTAACCTAAGGTCCTCCCTATTCTGGGAGGGTTTAGACAGGGCAACTGTTTTGTTGTACCTGAGAGAAGGCTGCCAAAAGTGAGGGTGAAAGAAGAGTCTAGTAAGGATTAGGATGGGAAAACTTGCTAGTACATATCCATTGAAATTGTGATTGACTTTTCAGAATATTGTACACAACCACATTTAAATAAGAATAAATACATCAAAGACAATAGATGCTTTTTTGGATTATCTGCTATTTTGAATTATCCATGCTTCTTTTCCCCTCCATTAGCATAATAAGTGAGAGTTGACTGTCTTTTATTCTCCCAGCTGTGCAAAGAGTCAAAAACAAAAATGGATAATAACTCAGTCTTCATGGTTAAAGATAAAACAAGTGAGTCCAACCTTCTCTCTCACTATCCCCCTGTTCTTCTCTGGCCCCTCTCCCCAACCAAGGCATTTGTCTGAAAGACAGAAAGAAATCAATGCTTAGAAACCAGATGGGTGTAGAAGCAAAATGGCAGTAGTCTTATACTCAATGATTTCAATTTCAATGTAAAGTCCCTTGTGGTTCTTTGGGAAGCTCTGAGACCTTTGCCATGGAAAACAATCTTCTGAGAACAAATGTTCCAGTTATTTTGCATTGAAGACTTTCTCTCAGCAGATTCTTTCCTAGGTAGGTACCTCAGGAGAGATGCAGTGCTCATCATCTAGTTGTCTGTAATTAATTGAGAAAAGAATACCTCAAAGAGATGATGAAGAAACACTTGGGAGAAAAAATAGAGTGCTAAATCGAGTTCCAGGAGGAAAAGAAAGTATTAGATTTTCCTTTTTTAATAACCTTAGTTAATATGCATTGATCAATCATTTCATAGCCTTTCTCGTTTTACCAGCTTATCAATAGCCTGAAGTTTAATGTTGAAGCTTCTGACACCTCCTCAATATGTATCACAAAGAGGATGGGAGAAAATTCATTTCTAAATGTCTGCGAACAACAGAGCAGATCAATAGTTGTCAAAATGTCCTTCCTTATCATTCTAGAAACCCAAACATGATGCTGGTCATTAAGCCCTGGAATTGACACAGATAAAGGCTCATATTTTCCTCCAAATACATACTTCATTGGTCAGCTATCTGTATCTTTGTATGTTAATAAACTATAGTCCAAGAATGTTTAATTGCTATGCACAGGTGAAGCTAGATCTTTAAAGAAAAAAAAAAACTCTGATGTCTTTTTTTATTTTTTTGTTTATCTTTGTTATCTTTCTATCAGTTTCCCCTCACCTCCCCACTACAGAGACTCTCTTCCTTGTAACAAAGATGTGTAGTTTAGCGAAACAAAATGGCACCATATTTCCCCATAATCTACCACTTGCCTACCAAGAGATGGGATATAGTCTTTTTTTTTGTATTGATACCTTTTGTTTTTATAGATTACATTAATTTCTAAATCAATACCTTTCTTACCTTCCACTTAGGGAGTCTTCTCTTATAACAAAGCTTTTCTTTTTTTTTTTTGAGAGGAAAAAGAGTTTAGTAAAACCAATAAAAAAATTAACTATGTATGACAATATATGTAATAAGCCACACTAATAGCCCTAGTGAAAAGGAGATACATTTTCTCAACTCTTCTTATAGGATAAATTGCCCATAATAATTTTCCAAAGTTTCCTTTTAAATTCACATTGTTATAGCTATTGTATATATTGCTTTTTTTTGGTTTTGCTTACTTCACTTTCCATTAGTTCAAAAATCTTCCTATTCTTTTCTGAATTTTTTCATATTACTTTTTATAGCAACGTAATGTTCCATTATATTCAGGTATCATTAAAAATATTAATCAATGTGCATCTACATTATGTTTATAAGAATATATTAGTTTATATGAGATCTTTCTTTCTGTCTTTGACCCTCAGGGATATACCTAACAGGTAGATCTCTGGGTGAGAAGGTATAGACGTATTAGTTACTTTTAAAATATTATTGAAAATGTCTTTCAAAAATGCCTGAACAAATTCACCAGTACACCAACAGTGTATTAGTATGCTTGTTTTTCCACAACACTTCACACCTCATTGCAGCATTGACTATTTTCATCTTTTGTCATATTTGTGGATTTCCTGGGAATAAGGGGGAAAAAGACCAACAATGTTGTGCATTTCTCTTATGATTAGTGATTTGAAGGACCCTTTTATACAGTTGTTAATACTTTGCAATTATTTTGAGAATTGTTTATTCATACCCTTAGCCATTTATCCATTTGGGAAAAGCTTTTGGTATTATATATTTATATAAATTTGTTACATGGGAAACACATACACACACACATACAAGCATATTGTAAATAATTAGCTCTCTGGAATTAAGTACATTCATTGCATTGATCTACACTTTAATGTCTTCAGGTCTTTCTGATAGGGTGCTTGGGATCTATATCTGTAACTGCAGTTTGTATTGTAAAATTGTAATAGCAATTTGTAAAAAAAAATCACATTTTCCCTTTCCCAGCCTCAAACTCTGCCCCTTCCCCCTATCCACACTCTGCCTAGGCAACAACCTGTGACTCCTTTGTCCTTGCTTCCTGTCTTTCCCAAATCTCATCTCCAAGTTAAACTATCTATGCACTGAAGTCACAAGTTAGCCTTGGTTCCCTTACATCCATCCACATCCATCTGGGCAGCCCTGACAATGGCAGCTCTACCCTTTAAAAATAAAAGTCTATGCCCTCTTTCATTTGCAGGTCCCCTAAGGATCCCTGCCCACTGTAAAGCTTATAATAAACTTTTTCAACTCTGACTCCAAATAAGGCTGAGCTGAATTCTTTCCAGACTGAATTGCAGGTTCTGGTCTTAGATAAGATCAGAGCTCCTGCTGAACCTATTGGGAGCCTCCCTCATCATTTCCGTTGCATTATTATGCACTGTTCTCCACTCCCCTTCATCTCACATTACCTTAATGTCTTCTTCCACCATTTCCTCCTTCACCCTTGTCTCATACAATCTGCACAAGTGATCCTTTTCCATTTGTCTTCACCGGTAGATTCCCCCCCTGCCTTCATTCTAATTTTTTTTTTACTTCTGTCTTTGTCCACTGGCTCCTTCTTTATTGCTAAAAACATGCTCATGTCTCCCCCATCCTCAAAAAAACCCCTCACTTGATCCATTCATTCCTGATAACTGTTACCTCTACCTCTCCTCCCTTAGTGGCTAAACTCCTTAAGAAGGTAGTTTACAATAGGTACATCAACTTTGTTTCCTTTCACTCTTCTTATCTCTCTATGGTTTGATTTCTGACCTAATCATTTGACCAAAACTGTTCTCTCCTAAGTTACCAAATGAGATCAAATCCAATAGTCTTTTTTTAGTCCTCATCCTATTTGTTCTCTCTGTAGCCTTGACACTGTACATCACTCTCCTCTTGATATTCTCTCTCTCTCTCTCTCTCTCTCTCTCTCTCTCTCTCTCTGTCTCTCTATGTCTCTGTCTGTCTGTCTCTATCTCCCCACCTGTCCCACTCTTCAGTCTTCTTTGCTAAATCTTCACCCAGGCCACACCCACTAACCATAGGTTTTCAACCATAGTACCTCTTTTCCCTCCATATTTTTCACTTAGTGATCTCATTAGCTCCTATAGATTCAATTATCATCTGTATGCTTATGGTTCTCAAATTTACCTCTCTAGCTCTAACCTCTCTCTGCTGACCCCTACACTTAAATCTCTGTTTACTGGATATTTCAAACTCATATGTCCTGTAAACATCAGAAACTCAAATGTTTAAAACTGAACTTATAATCCTCTCTCCCCCCAAAATATACCTTGCCTTTTCACAGCTTCCCTATGACTGTTGACCCTGAGAGTATCACCATCCTCCCAGTCATCTAGGCTTGTAAACTAGGTTCCACACTCGATCCTGATTGTCTCTCACCCCCCATATTCAATCTGTTGCCAAAACCTATCAAATTTACCTTCACAACTTTTTTCATAACCATCTGTCCTGTGAAACTGCCATCACCTTGGTGAAGGCCCTTATCACTTCATGCTTAGATCATTACAATAATGTCTACTGGTTGGTCTCTTTTTAAACAGTTTCTTTTTCTCTATTCTAAGTTGTTAAAATGATCTTTATAAACCTTAGGTCTGACTATGTTACTCTCCTACTCAGTAAACACCATTGGTCCCTATTGTCTCTAGGTTCAAATGTGAAAACCCTCTGTCTTTTAAAGCCCTTCATGACCTGCCCCCCTCACCTTTCTAGTCTTCTTATACTTTATCTGCCCCAATCCCTTTCCCTACCAAGTATTATGTGATCCAATGACACTATCCTCTCTGCTTTTCCTCACATAAAACACCATCTAAAGACTGGGCATTTTCACTGGCTATCTCTCATGCCTAGAAAACTGTCTCACTTCAACTTTATTTTCTTACTTCCCTGGCTTCCTTCAAATCCCAGTTTAAATCCAATATTCTATAAGAAGCCTTTTTTTGTTTGTTTAATTGTAGTGCCTTTCCTCTGTTGATTATTTCAAATTTATTCTATATATAACTTGATTGTACTTAGTTGTTTCTTTATAATCTCCTCCATTGAACTATGAGCTCCTTGAGAACAAGGACTACATTTTATAATTCTGTGAGAGTCCTTCACTTAGCAAGTTCCTGTCACAAAGTGTTTAATTATTAACTGACAAATGGACTCATTGTACATATTTTTTCTTTATTCTTCAAATAATACAAGCCTTCTTAATTTTCCTGAATGCCTCATGTTTGTTGTTTCTTGTGATACAATAATATTTCATTACTTTTGTATATCCAAATTTCCTCAGTCATTTTCTAGTGGGTATCCACATTATTTCTAGTTCTTTCAACTTAAAAAAGAAAGTGGTGCTACCAAAATTTAGATATATACAAGACCTTTCCCCTCTGTCTTTGATCATCTTGGACTAAATGGATGCAATAGTAGAGTCTGCTAGAAGGCATGGTAGCTAGGCTCAGTGAGAAGTTGCCCTGAGGAGGGACTTGCTTGACCAGTTCAGTATTAGATAGATATAGAAAAAGAAAAAAGCATGTTGTTCAAGTAAGGGGCCAACTTATACATCTCTACTACAAGGATTAAACTTGATGAGGGTAGTCATCATTTTATATTTGACTCCATCCTCTGCAGGAACTGGGATGGTAGAGGAGAATGGGATTCCAGTTCCATAGGGTGGTATTATGATTCTGGAGGACCATTGATCCAAAATTTTATCCACTTCTGATGGACTCAGGATGCAGAAAGAAACCTGTATTTTTGGAATTTGAATTTTGTTTGCTTGTGTATTCATATTTCTTGCAAGGGCTTTATTTTTCTTTTACTTTTCAAGGAGGAGTGGTAGAGTGGGAGGCCATTGGTAGGTTGTGAAAAAAAAAGGAGAAAAGGAAAAGAAAGAAAATAAAGGCATTATGTTTTTTTTTAATGCATCGAAGAGAGCAGAAGGAAAGTCAGAAGGAAAGACAGAAAAGTGGGACAGTTTTAGAAGTTATGTGATAAAGCTATTTTATTTACTTATAAGGAACAGCCAGTTTTCAGTGAGACTCACTGTTTTGTATATAATTCTCTTTCTCTGTTCTAATTTAAATATGGAAATACCCATTTTATTTATTTTTGTGTTTATTAAGTTTGGAATAAAAACATGATTAAACATATACATATGTGTGTATGTGTGTAGTATGATAGTTATGATCAGAGAAAAGAGGTAGAAGAGTGAATATATAATGCAATTCTGTGCTGCTATAACTAAACCAACCATCTACAGAATTATTTATTTTTATTTTTTAAGCAATTGGGGTGAAGTAACTTGCTCAAGGTTACTCGGCCAGTTATTTCTGGGTGTGGTGATAAGTATCTGAGCCTGGATTTGATCCCCAGGTCATCCCCACACTGGGGCTGGTGATATTACTCGCTAAACCACCTGGCTGCCCCTACAGAATTATTTAACAGACAGAAAAGTATAACAAAATAATGGATTCATAGAAGGAAAGAATATTAGAGTTTATTTGTCCTACTCCAGTTCATAGATGAATAGAGCATCCACTAGAAATTCTGGAAGCCTTTTTCTAGATCTTTTCTTATTTTCTAGATGGCAATGGCATAATTGGTCTATCTTTTATTCTTTGCCTGTACAAATTACTGATCGACGTCCTTTTCTAATTATATTTTCTCAATGATATCTATTATGCAATTTGTTATAGGTACGTCATTTTTGGAAATATGCCACTTGAACTCATGGTATCTTTTCTGTGGCTTTTGGTTCATTTATAACATTGAATCTTTGGATAACTGTCAAAATTAAGACCATACTGTACCAAGACTTATAAGCCTATAACATCGTTATGAGAACATTAAAAAATATGTGTGTATTTGAACCAAGGAACATCTTGGAATCATTGAAAATCAGCACATAACTTATAAAATTCAATCCATCCCAATGTTTTCTTAAGTGCCTATTTAGTTTGTGTCCAACTAAAATCCATATGTAACTCTATTCCCAAATTATATGTACTGAATCAATTGAATTTCCATCCATTGCATGTCATGGTTTGACCAAAGGGTCAGGCCAATATTTTTTGAATAAACATGATCTCATTAAAGAGGTCCTTTGATGACTTGGGGATTGACACAATCAGTATATTATTATTCACCATTAGGATTCATCATCTATAAGGGAATTTTTTTTCCTTACATTTGAACCTAGGGAAGGACGTTTTCTTTAATAGTAGTGATTTTTTTTTCTCTGACAGGTTTTTCTTGATGTTAGTAATCAGGGGGTCATTTACTGGAGATATCCCTGAGGTCCATTTATCAAGGAACTGTGCATCAATCCTTCAAATAGTTGTCATATTGATATTTCTAAAACTAAGATATGATCATGCACTTCCCCTACTCAGGATCAAAGAGAAAATCTTTAGCCTTACATTTAAAACTGTCCAAAAAGTATCCCCTACCTATTTTTACTTCTTTTTTATATTACTCTGTCATTCTTTCACTATTCTAGTTAAACTCTCAGTTTTAATTCTATTGGTCTCTTAGTTGTTTTGAAGACATGACACTTTCCAGAAATGCACAAATGTTCCCCCATGGCTAGAATGCACTCCTACCTCCATCTTTTCTTATGGAATTCTTAGTGTTCTTCAAAGTACAATTCAAAAATCATCTCCTTAGGGCTCCAAGATGGCTGAGAAAAACCAAGAACATGCCAGAGCTCTCCCCCAACCCCTTGAACACTTTAAATAATGTCATAAAACAATTCCTGGAATGGAAGAATGCAGAAAAGGATAGGGTAAAATAATTTTCCAGTCAGACAACTTAGAAGGTCAGCAGGAAAGGTCTGTCACATCTGGGTGATAATGGAACTCTGTCCAGTACAGGCTGCATCAGAACAACCCTAGCCCCAGCAAACCAGGAGCAGGCCTTGGGAGTGACTGAATCAATACTGGCAACAGTTGTTTCCAGAGCTCTCTACCCACAGATTGTAAGGGGTCAAACAATTGGTCAGAAGGAAATTAAAGGATGCTCTTTGCTAGTACTTGGGCAGTACTCTGTTGCTTAGCCCATACTTGGATCCAGGTCACAGTCATGGGTGTCAGTCTTAGGGTAAGAAGTAACACTAGCATAGCAGAGCTTGTGGACAGAATGGAGGGGAGACCCTCCTTACAGTTTCAGGGCAAAAAAGAATACTTGTGGTCCCTTATAGACCAGAGCACAGGCCAGAAGAGTAGTAAACCCACTTCTTCTTAGATCATACCACCTTGGAAAAACAGAACTTAAAATTCCCTAGAAGGTGAAAACAGCTACACAAAACCACAGAAGCATATAAAGGTGTATCCTTTACCTCAAAAGCAGAGCCCCACTTTAACAGATAGCTGAAGGTCAACAAATAGACTTGGAAAATGAGGAAATAACAGAAAAAGAAATCCTTGACAATAGAAAATTATTATAGTGACAAAGATCAAAATACACACTCGGAAGAGGACAACAAAGGCAAAGCTCCTATAACCAAAGCCTCCTAGAAAAATATGAATTGTTGTCAGGCCATGGAAGAACTCACAAAGGATTTTGAAAATGAAATAAGAATAGTAGAGGAAAAGTTGGAAAGAGAAATGAGAGTGATATAGGAAAATGATGAAAAGTGAGTCAATAGTTTGATAATGGAGACAGAAAAACTACTGAAGAAAATAACACCTAAAAAACCCCAGATGAGGCCAAATGGTAAAAGAAGTACAAAAAGCCAATGTAGAGAAGAATGTCCTGAAAAGTGGAATTCACCAAGTGGAACAAGCGTCTTGAAAATTCAATGAGAAAAAAAAATCCTTAAAAAGAAAGCAGAATCTGTCAAATGAAAAACAAGGTGCAAAATCTTGAAGAAAATAATTCCTTAAAAATTAGAATTGAGCAAATGACTTTATGAGAAATCCAGAAACAATAAAACAAAAATAAAGTTAAAAAATGACAGTTTGAAATATTTGGAAAAACAAATGACTTGGAAAATAAATCCAGGAGAGATAATCTTAAAATTATTGGATTACCTGAAAACCATGATTTAAAAAAATAGTCTAGATATAATCTTTCATGAAATTATCAAGGAAAACTTCCCTGATATTCTAGAATCAGAGGGTAAAAAGTAATTGATAGAATCCACCGATCACCTCCTGAAGGAAATCCCAAAATGAAAACTCCAAGGAATGTTATAACCAAATTCTTGACCTCTCAGGTGTAGGGTTAATGGAATATAACATCTTCCCCATCCATTAATAGGCCTATGTGACCACATGAGTTATTGGTCTTATACCTCCACAGGAACTACAAGTATCATTAATGATATACTAGGTCAAAAAGAACATATTGAAAGTAGCCAGAAAGAAATGATTCAAGAATTATGGGCTCACAGTCAAGATAACACAAGATTTACCAGCTTCTACATTAAAGGTTCTGAGGGTTTAGAAGATGATATTCCATAGGGCAAAGGAGATAGGAATATAACCAAGAATCACCTGCCTGGGGCAAAACTGAGTATAATCTTTTGGGGAGGAGGGAGGAGTGGATGCTCAATGAAATGGGGGTCTTTTAAACATTCTTGATGAAAATACCAGAGCTGAATAGAAAATTTTACTTTCAAATACAAGACTCATGAGAAGCATAAAAAGGTAAACAGGAAAGGGAAATCACAAAGGCATTAATAAGGTTAAACTGTTTACATTCCTACATGGGAAGGTGATACTTGTAACTCATAAGAACTTTTTCATTATTAAGGCAGTTAGATGGAGTATAGATAGATGTAGGGTATAGGTGTGAATTGAATATGAAGGGATAATATCTAAAAAAATAAAATTAAGGGGTGAGAGAGGAATGTACTGGGAGAAAAGTAGAGGGGGAAGTAGTATGGGGTAAATTATGTCACATAAAAGAGGCAAAAAAAAAGCTTTTACAGTGATTGGAAAAGAGGGGATAGGTGAGGGGGAGAAGGTAAACCTTATTTTCCTCAGAATTGGCTCAAATATGAAATAACATAAATACTCAATTGGGTATAGAAATATATCTTGCCCTACAGGAGAGGAGGAACGGAAGGGAATCAGAGAAAGGAGGAGGTGATAGAAGGGAGGGCAGGTTGGGGAAGTGGATAGTCAGAAGCAAAACACTTTTGAGGAGGAACAGAGTGAAAGGAGAGAGAGCATAGAATAAATATGCATGGGGAAATAAGGTGGAAGGAAATACAGTTAGCAATAGTAACAATGAAAAAAATTGAAGCAAATTTCTCTATAAATGCCTCATTTCTCAAATATATAGAGAATTGAGCCAAATTTATAAAGCAAGAGTCATTCCCTAGTTCATAAATGATCAAAAGATATGAAGTTTTCAGATGAAGTAATCAAAGCTATTTATAGTCATATGAAAAAATGCTCAAAATCACTATAGATTAGAGAAATGCATATTAAAACAATTCCAAGATAATACCTCAAGCCTAAATGACTAATAGGACAGAAAAAGAAAATGACAAATATTCTAGGTGATGTGGGGGAAATGAGACAATAATGACTGTTGGTGGAGTTGTGAACTAATTCAATCATTCTGCAGAGCAATTTGGAACCATGCCTGAATGACTATGAAACCACGCATACTGTTTGACCCAGCAATACCACTAAAAGGTCTTTATCACAAAAGAAATGAAAAACAAAAAGGAAAATGACCTATATATGCAAAAATGTATTTGTAGCAGCTCTTTTCTGGTGGCAAAGAATTGGAAATTGAGTGGATACCCATCAATTGGAGAATGGTTGAACAAATTGTTTTATATAATGGAATGCTATTCTAGTATAAGAAATTATCAGCAGACTGATCTCAGAAAAACCTGGAGAGACTTACATGAGCTGATGCAAAATGAAATGTATTGTGTAAAAAGTAAGCGCAATAATGTAAGATGATTAGCTATGAATGACTTAGTTATTCTCAGTAATATAATGATCCAAGACAATTCTGAAGGGTTTCTTATTAAAAATACTATCCATCCTCAGCAAAAGATCTGATGATGTCTGAGTACAGATTGAAACATATATTTTTCTTGAGGTTTTTTTTTTTGTCTATGTTTTTCTCTTTTTTTTTTTCCTTTTTTTTTTTTTTAAAGCAATTGGGGTTAAGTAACTTTCGCAAGGTTACACGGCCAGGTGTTTCTGGGTGGGTGCTAAGTGTCTGAGACTGGATTTGATCCCTAGGTCATCCTGACACTGGGGCCAGTGCTCTTACTGGCTGTGCTACCTGGCCGCCCCTGTCTATGTTTTTCTTGAAACAATAATATGGAAATGTTATGCATGAGTACACATGTATAACCTGTATCAAATTGCTTGCCTTCTCAAAGAGGAGGAGGGGGAAGAGAGCAAGGGAGAGAATTGGGAGCTCAAAGTTTTAAAAAATGAATGTTAAAAATTATTTTTACAAGTAACTAGGGAAAAATTAAATACTCATTCTTTTAGAAGAGTCATCTCTTTCTAAACCCAAGCTGGGCTTCTGCTACAGATAGGCTCAAGTTTCACTTTCCTCTTAAAGAGGTTACCCATTAAGAGGGTTAGGGCTGCTCTGGAGACCCCAAAATACCAACATGCTGGGTCCTGCCGAATAAATTCAACTCAAGTCTTCTCAGCCAAAGAAAAGTAAAGTTTATTAAAAGTTCGCTTGCATCAGACACAGAGTAAGTGTGTGCTAGGTCATTCTATGGCCTCTCACAAACATGAAGACAGGATGGGATCTTATACACAGAAGGTTGTGGGAGGAATCTAGGGGTGCTTTAGGGGAGGAGTTTGGGGAGGTCCTCAGGAGGAGTTAATGAGGTCAATGAGTGATTAAGGGTGGGAAGTAGCTGGAGGCTACAGACTATGGTGGGCTAGGCCAGTTTGGGTGGGAAGCAGATAAACAATGGAGGGCTAGGCTAGTAACTAGGCTAGAGTTAGTAGTTAGTAGTTAGTAACTAGGCTAGAGGTCTGGGCCCAGCCACAATGTAAGGCTTATTGCCTCATGGAAATGCCTCATGGAATGAGATGACTTAATCAGAGTTCAAGGGGGTTCCCGGAGCCTGTAGCTCAAGGACTCAAGGAGAGCTAGAGGGGGCTCCCAGAGTCCATACCTCATCACTGTAGGCCTAAGTTTCACTGTCCTATAGACCACCTGATCTTTGGTAAACTGAAACTTCCCCCTCCCCTGCTATCACCCATTGTCAAATAAGGTATTAAATGCTTTTATGAGTTTTCATTGGTTGAAGATTATTTCCTTGTTTTTGTTTCTAGGGTAGATTCCCTCACTAGACTGTGTGGCCAAGCTCTCAACCAATGAAGGTAAGGTCAGTGGGAGGGGTTGTTTGTATTAGGGTATATAACCATATTTTGTTTTCTGTAACTTGCCTCCTTCCACTAGTCTGTCCTCGTGGAGGTGATGCCCCTTCCTCATGAGAATGGAATAAATGCTTTCTATTCTTACCTTGAGGAGCCTCTGAAACCCTACTTTTGGGTAGGGATTTTCCCCACACACCAACTCATTATATCTTCAGTAAGATTTGAACTCCCCTCTCTTAGTACTTTGCCTTGCAAATTGTAGGTGCTCAAAAAATACTTGCTTAATTAAATTTAACCTTGAAATATGCATGAAAAGTTTCTTATCATAGAATGACCTTGAAAATTGTTTTGCTCTACTAAGCTAAATCCTTTTTTGAATTATAAAAGAGTAAACACAGCAAAATATTATTGTCTTTCTATCTTTTCAACTGTATGAGTGTAGATATAAAGAATCATTTGACCTAATCAATAGATATGAAGAATCATTTGACAACGTATTACTATTCCTTTCTAATAGATACTTTTTCATAATGAGGAGAAAGCAAACATAAGAGTTGGTAGTTATAGATGTTCTCTGAAATTCCTTTTTTGAGTAACAAATTGTCCATTATTTTTTTCTGTTCTTTTGGTAAATTCTTTTTCCTGAGACGAGCAACTATGTGGCAAAGTGGACAAGGTATCTGGTCTGGAGTCAGGAATATTCATCTTTCTGAGTTCAAATCTGGCCTCAGATACTTACTAGCTTTGTGACCCTGTTTGCCTCAGTTTCCTCATCTTAAAATGAGTTAGAGAAGGAAATAGCAAGCTACTCTAGTATCTTTGCCAATAAAATGGGGTCACAAAATATTAGACATACCTGAAAAACAATTTCCCTGAGACATCTTGTTAAAAATCCCAATAAACTCAAGATTATATACTTCCCATATAGATTTCTTCTTCCCAATTTTACCATCTTAAATGCCATTTCATCTTCCTTATATCACACATTGGGGACTGAGATACAAGAGTCCCAATGTGATACTTGCTCTGTTACTATTCATAAAAGGGAAGTTTTATAGAAAAATTGTTAAATTTGTTCAATCTACTTACTAGTAATATTGGCCATTTTATCTATGAACACTTAGGTATTTATATCACGGTAGGAACTATGGTCTTTTTGTGGGACTTATTTAACTTCTATTATATGAGGCAAGTAAATGTCCTAATGAAGACAATACAAGATAGGAAGATTTGAATATGAAACCTGCTGCCAATAATTACTAGTTGTATTAATTACTTACTGTATGTATTACTGTGCATCTATTAATTGCTTATTATATATATATATATATATATTTTTTTTTTAAAGCAACTGGGTTAAGTAACTTGCTCAAGGTTACACAGCCAGTTATTTCTGGGTGTGGTGCTGAGTGTCTGAGCCAGGGATTCAATCTCCAGGTCTTCTCAACACTGTAGCCGGTGCTCTTACTCGCTGTGCTACCTGGCAGCCCTTATTATATATTTTTTAATCCATTATGTAATTAACCTTTTTTCTCTCTTTTTTATTTTTTAGATTATATCATTCATTTCCACAAAATTTTGACTTACAAATTTTCTCCCCATTTTTCCCTACCCACCACTCCAAAATAGTGATCCCACTGAATATCCCCTCCCCAAATCTGCTCTCTCCCATATCTTCCCCCATGTCTCCTCTGACTTTCCAGTAGGGTACGGTGGATCTCTATGCCTCAGTGCCTGTATATCTTATTTCCCATTTGCATGTAAATTAATAGTAATAATACTGTGTGTATATATTTAAACATTTGATTTTAAAACTTTGAATTCAAGATTCTTTCCCTTTTTCCCTTGTCATCCACCCTTACTGGGAAGATAAGCAATTCAATATAGGTTGTACATATGTAGATAAGCAAAACATTTCCATAGTTGAGATATTGTGAAAGACTGACTATATTTCCCTCCATCCTATCCCATTCCCCACTTGTTCTATTCTCTACTATGATCCTGTCCCTTGTCAAAAGTGGGTGCTTCCAACTTCCTTCCCCCTGGACTGCCTTCCCTTCCATTATACCCCCTCTCATCCCCTTCCCCCCTACTCTCCTGTAGGGTGAGATACCCTATTTAGTGTGTATGTATTTCCCTCCCTAAGCCAAATTCAATGAGAATAAGGTTGACTCAATCCCTTTTGCCTTCCTTTTCTTCCCCTCCATTGTAACAGTTTTTCCTTGCCTCTTCTATATGAGATAGTTTACCCCATTCTATCTCTCCCTATCTCCTCTCATTATATTCCTCTCATCTCTTGATTTCAGCTTTTAAGTATCATTCCTTCCTATTCAATTGGGCCTGTGCCCTCTGTCTATGTATACATGTAAACATATATACACACACCCACATATGTATTCATGACCCATATACCCTCCTATATAGACATATGTATGTGTGTGTATACACACACACATACATACAAATACATTTCTATTCCCTTCAACTATTCTCATACTAAGAAAAGTTTCACAAGATATAATTATCTTTTTTTCCATGTAGGAATATAAATAGTTCATCTTTGATAAGTTCATTATGATTTCTTTTCCCTGTTGACCTTCTCATGCTCCTCTTTTTTTTTTTTTGCTTTGTGGAGGGCAATTGGGGTTAAGTGCTTGCCCAAGGTCACACTGCTAGTTTTGTGTTAAGTGTCTGAGGCCGGATTTGAACTGAAATCCTCCTGACTCCAGGGCCAATGCTTGATTCACTGTGCCATCTAGCCACCCCTCTCATGCTTCTCTTGCTTCTTGTCTGAATGTCAAATTTCCTATTCAACTCTGGTTTTTTCGTTAAGAATGCTTGAAATCCTCTATTCTACAGAATGAGAATATTTTTCCCTGAAACATGATACTCAGTTTTGCTGGGTAGGTGATTCTTGGTTTTAATCCCAGCTCCTTTGACCTACAGAATATTATATTCCAAGCCCTTCGATCCCTCAATTTAGAACCTGCCAGATCCTGTATTATCCTGATTGTGTTTCCACAATATTGAAATTGTTTCTTCCTGGCTGCTTGTAATATTCTCTCCTTGATGTGGGAATTCTGGAACCTGGCTATAATATTCCTAGGAGTTTTGTTTTTGGGATCTTTTTCAGGAGGTGATCAGTGGATTCTTTCAACCTCTATTTTTCCCTCTGGTTCTAAAACATCAGGGCAACTTTCCTTGAGGATTTCTTGAAGGATTATTTCTAGGTTCTTTTTTTGATCATGGCTTTCTGGTAGTCCAGGAATTTTTGAATTGCCTCTCCTGGATCTATTTTCCAGGTCAGTGGTTTTCCCAATGAGATACTTTACATAGCCTTCTATTTTTTCATTTGTTTGGATCTGTTTAACTGTATCTTGATTTCTCATAAAGTCATTAGCTTCCATTTGCTCCATTCTAATTCTGAAGGAATGATTCTCTTCAGTGAGCTTTTGAGATTCTTCTCCATCTGGCAAATTTGGCTTTATAAGGCATTCTTCTCCTCATTGCCTTTTTGAGCCTCTTTTACTATTTGAGTTAGTCTATTTTTTAAGGTGTTATTTTCTTCAGTGAGATTGTTGACTCTCATTTCATAATTTTCTTGCATCATTCTCATTTCTCTTCCCAATTTTTCCTCCACTTCTCTTATTTGGTTTTCAAAATCCTTTTAAAACTCCTCTATGCCTTGTTATCAGACCGTATTTTTCTTGGAAGCTTTTGGTGCAGGAGTTCTGACTTTGTTGTCTTCCTCTTTTTCCATGCTTTGATCCTTTTTGTCCCCCAAATAAGAGTCTGTCAGATTGCTCTGTTTGCTTTGCTTGCTCATGTTGCCACTCAATTCCTTGGCTTTTGAGCCTTTTGCCACAGTAGAACTCTGCCACCAGACAGGGGAGCTTTGTCCCAAACACTGGTGTTTTCTCAGCTGCTGGAGGTATTAATTGGGTGCCCTATCTGAGGCCTCAACAAGCTCCGGCAAGCTGATCACACACCCCAGCATCTCCACACTAGACAGTGATCCAAATCCAAGCAGGTTAGAGCAGGAGTGATTACCCCTCACACTGGTTGCTTGGTCCCCCTACAATTTGCAGTCCAGGAGCTCTGAAGCAGCATGGCAGGCAAGCATTGGGTGCTTCTGGCCATGGAGGCAAAGACTGGATTGCACTCAGAACTCCATGTTCCTGTAAAGTCTACTCTGACCTCTCATTTTATCTTTGGCATCTATGGGTTGATAATTCTGGAAACCTCCACAGCTGCTGGTGATCTGAAGTCCCTCCAGGTGGCTCCTCTGGCCAGCCTGAGGCTAAAACCTCAGGCTTGGCTCCCAACATGCTTTGCTGGCTCCTTCCCGCTGGCCTGCTGAGCTGTCTTCAGCAGGAGGTTAGCTTCTGTCTGTCATTTTGTGGGTTATGTAGCTCCAACATTTGTCTAGAGTCATTTTTTACATGAATTGGAGGAGGTGGAAGCTGGAGGTGTGAAGAAGTCATGTTTCTACTCCACCATCATGACTCCACCTAATTAACCTTTTTCAACCTCACCTTCCCTAACTTCTTTAAAATGGATATACTAATAGTACTTACTTCACAGATTGTTCAAAGAATCTTAAAATCTCTTCCTCTTCCTCATCAGGTATGCCATGACCCTTTCCTCCCTAGAGAGAATATATGATCCATTTTTCCATTTAGCTGGACCTTCTTTTTCTTTTCTGGTTTCATTTGTCAACAATATGTTTTACTGCCTCCAAAAATACACTTAACTTCTCTGGTCATTGGACAAAGATCTCAAATTTAGAGTAACTACAATTGGCCAATTTTTTAAAAGCGATTTAAGAACTGAGTAATTTGAAGTATTGCCTGCCTCTTTTTCTCTTGCTCTCTTACAGTCATTGTGCAAACAGAATTGGAGACATATGAATAAGCATAATAAGTGTTTTTATTTGATCCATGACCAAAGAACTTATTATTTACCGTATTAGCCAACCTACTGGTGATAAGTCTTTTTGTAGTTAGCTAGTTCAGTCCTTGGATAGCAGATTCATTCTACTGCCAGGGCTATACTAGAAATACTGTACTATATGGTTAGTAATATAGTATATAATATATGTATATGTATATATTACTATATTATGTACTAGTATAGCTGGGGCTGTAATTTTCAGCTCCATAAAGCCTGTTAGAACACGTATCATGCTGACATAACCTTAGGAAAGCTAAAATCATGGTCCCATGATGCTGCATAAGTGTAGAATTTTGTAAAGTTCCTATTATCTTGTATTATATTATCAAGTATATATTATATTATCAAGTATTTTTACTTTAAAAAAAAAGAAAGAAAAGACCTTCAGAACACTAAGGATAGAGATCTGTCCTTGACTACTTTTTTCTTTTCTCTGGCTCTTGTCTCTCATACATTTAGCTAGGCAATAGCCAGAGAGCTGGCATAAAGAATGAAGACCTTTGTCTGGACCACACACCTATGAATAGGCTTGGTCAAGAGGAAACCCACGTTTTTATCTCCCATTCACAATTTCTCTCCAAAGCAAGTATTGCCACGTCAGCCAGCAGAGACATTTTTTTTATCTTTACCTTTTGGACAAAATACTCTAGTTCTGTTCACTCAACAGGGCTCCACAGAAGGCTGCATTTGGCCTAGTTGGAGGCAGGAGGGAGCAAGCAGAGCAGCCCTTCGCAATCCAGTCCATCTCGTCAGAGATAATGGAAGAATGAGTCCAAATGCTGTCACTGCCTGTATTGCTTATCAGGGGGTTTGCAGCTGGTGTTTCTTTGAAATTTCACTTCCCTTTGTTTCTGAGTTTCTAATCACAGAAATTTCTCTGCTGCTTTGCCCAGGCACCTTCCCTCCTCCTGCTCCCCACTGTCTCCCTACCACATAATCTTGACAACCCTCAGTATATGATTTAATCCCTTACAGATTCACCAGTTTCCTGAGGATTGGAATGTGCTGAGACTTGGCACCTACCCTCTTGGGAAATTTAAAATTGCATTCTTGTCTTCCAATATTAGAAGTATGTACTCTTTATATATCTCATTTTCTCAGAGCTTGCCTGGTCATCTAACTGAGATTTATTCTCAAAATCTCCATAGGAAAGATTATGAACACTATTTTTTTTGGGGGGAGAATAGTATAAATTATGATGTGAAAGTATTTTTCTTCAAAGAAATTATCTTTTTCATTTGGCTATACTTCCTCAAACCTTTCTCTAAACAAAAAAAAACCAAACAAACAACAAAAACTCAACAAACAAATTGACACACCCTGAATCATTTCTGACACTTCTTACATAAATTAAGTTTCTTATAGTGATAATGAGTGATAATGTAGACATTGTTTTAGCATATGTCATAAGTGATGATGAACATCTCTAAGATTGCAGATTGCTATGAAGAAAGATGTCATTTCCTTTTTGTAAAAAATGAAGTATTTCAGCACCCACGATGGCCCTGATATTGCTGCTGTTGGGCTAGATAATCATTAAGAGAGGTAATGCAGAATAGAACCTGACCTCAAGTCTAAATCCAAGATCTCATCATCACTCTGCCTCTCAACTCTTAGTACTCATTGTCTGTACTGATCACTGGCAATTTATGTCACAGAGGCATAGTGTCTGTGATATTTGTTATGATATATTGTTTACTTTTTCATGAATCATGTATTTGAACTTTGTCTCCCTTACTAAATTATAAACTTCTTGAAGGTAGGGGCCATATTTTATAGTCATCAATTTATTCCAGAAACATTCTCTGAGTGCCTATAAAGTATAAATAAGATCAATTCTTTGCATCCATGAGAGTCAGTGTGGTATAAAGGGCTAGAGAGCCGACCAGGAAAATTAATGTTCAAGCCCTGCCTGTGATACATATCGTAGTGTGACTCTGTGACCCTCTTAATATTGTAGCCAACTTTGTAAGATTATAGGTTGCAGAGAAAGTGTTCATTTATGTTGATAGGAGGAGTTTTATTAATTAGAAGTTTCTTGCACCAATGTGATCTCAGGCTCATTCGTTAAATCTTATTTTTCCATTTAAATTTAAATTAAATTTAAAACTCTATAGGGCAGGAAAATAAGGCATGTGAATAAAAACAACCACAATAATTACATAACATTGAATGTTTTGGAAAATGCTTTTAAGACATTATGTTATTTGATCCTGACAATGTTATGATATGCTATGCTATTGGATAAGTGACTTGTAGTCACACAGCTAGTAAGTACATCAAAGATAATTCAAACTCAAATCTTCCTTACTCTAAGTCCAATACTTTACATCATTCTGTCTCCATAACACTTGACATTTGCATAGTATTTTAATGGCTACAAAATACTTTGCATACCTTATTTGTGCCTTAAGTACCCTGTGAGGTAGGCACTACAAGTTTATTTTTTCCCCTTTTTTTGCAGGTAAGGAAACTAGAACTTGGAGAAGTTAAATGATTTGCCTATGGTCACACAACCCCTATTTATAAAAATCAGAATTTGAACTCAGGCCTTGCTGATTCCAAGTATGTCACTGTATCCAGTGCAAGGGGACAGAATATGATGAGTATCATGAAGGTAGTATAAACAAAGTATTTGGGGAATTCAGAGAAGGACAAGGTTACTTCTGGCTTATAGGTCAATGAACTTCTTTGCACTACAATTTTCTCACATGTAAAATGAAGAGGTTGGATTAGGTGGTCATTCAGGTCCCTTGTAGTTATAGATCCTATGATCTTATGAATCCAGGAAGGTTTCATTAAGAGGCATGAACCTTATGCTTCTTAGTGAAGAATTTCTGAGTAATAATAAAAAGACAAAGACTAAATTATTTGATAGAAAGGAATGATGCCCTTATGAAAGCTAGAGTGGGTGGTATTAGCATCTGAGCCTCTGTGGCTCAGGGAAATAAATACAAAATTCTAAATCATAAGGGGACAGTCCTAATATTCTTCTTTGTTGTAAACATAAAGTAAGACCTTAACTTAAAAAGACCAAGGTCTTCCACTGCATTCTGCACCATCTCCAGTCTTCCTGATCTATATCTGGCCATAGGATCCAAATGCCTCCAGAGGAGAAGGTGAGACTGATGACTTTACACAGCCCTCACTCACTCAAATCCAATTCAATTACAGGTCATGGCATCATCTTTCTGATGTCATGGTCCTTTTCCAGAATGAAAGACAAACTACAATCTCCACACAAAGTAAAACTGGTATCCTCTTTGGGAACTCTGAAGTCACTAAGACATTATTCCATGAATCCTTGATTCAATATCCTAAATAATATCTTAGTATCTAGGACCTGCATTTATAAACCTTGAGTAGGGCATGAGAATACTAGTCATTTTCTTATGCATATATGGTCTTAACTTTTTCTGAGTTGTCACATAAGCTTTCAAATGCTTGAACCTTCCATTTTGGATTTAATTAAAAACACCAAGGTCATTTCCTGAATATCTTAGCTAATTCTGAGGGTCGTTCAGTTTTTATAGAATCCCATTAAATCTCACTGCAGGTATGCTAAAAAAAAAACCTTTTCAATGATTTTTAAAAAAAGTTTTAAACTACTTTATATGACATTTGACTGATGTGTCAAGGGCACTTCCAAAACCTCCTGATTCACTGAAAGCTAAAGCCAGAACCCAAACAATGCATGGAGGCAATGTTGTGTCAGTAGTGTCCATTTTCACAACAACATCTTAATCCTTTGACACTCATTGTCACATTGTCCAATTAGCACCCCATCATGCACAGTCTAGGTGTCTGTAGAGTGCAATGTAGCATCTTGTCAGTATTAGAAAATGATGCTATTTATATATCTATCTGCTTCACTAATTGGTTCATTTGTGTAATCTTGTCTCCCTAAGGAGATTTCAATCTCTGTGGGGTTGGGACCATTTCTTGTATTTCTTTTGAAACGCATAGGTCCAACACAGAACTGAACATATACAGCACTCAGTAAATACGGTCATAGAGGTAAGACTGGAAGGGACCTAAAAAAATCTATTAGTTTGCAGACACCTTGAGGGCAGGGACTAATTTTTCTTGCATTTTTTTTAATCCCCAGCACTTAGCATATAGGAAGCACTTAATAAATATTTATTTATTGATTGAAAAGATCACCTAGTTTGAATTCCTCATTTTATGGATTTGGAAACTGAATCCCCCAAGAACAATAAGTGGCTTCCCAAGATCACACTGTTAAGGATCCTCAGAGCTCAGATTCAAACCTAGACCTTCTGCTTCCATACAAAATGTTTTCTCCATTCTTCCTGATTTCATTGTCCTCTTCGAGAATGAAGGACAAACCACAACCTGTGAATAGTCTGAGCTGCCCCAATGGATACTCAACTGACCAGTTCCAGGGGTAACTCAGCTTTTCCCCTTCACTCTCCTCTCCTTCTCCCCAGAGAGGTATTATGTCCTTACCTGAGGGTCTTCTGCCCAAAGAAGGTAGATTTCGATAACTGAAACCTATCTAGTTATCTTGGGGTTTACTGGCTAGATTTCTTTCTTAAAGACCATGCATTAAACCCAATTCTCTCTGGCTTTCACTGATTGCCCAACAATAGGTGTCTGCCCAAGCACCACTTAATGGTTATTTTTTTGGACAGGGATGGCTCAGAATGAAGGCAAAAAATTGTTTCTCTTTCAGTCAATAACCCTGAAAATCTTTCCTTCCCAGTTTGATTTTTTTTTTTATTACAGCGGTCATCTCTCCATTCACTTCTTAAATAGGACTAATCACTGAAATGGCAATGCCTCAGTCAAAGTGAGAACTCAGAAAGACCTTAGCTACAAAAGACCAAGGCCTCCCACTGCCTCTAGGCCATCTTCAATCATCCTGATCTATATCTGTCCACTGGACCCAGATGGGTCTGGAGGAGAGAGTGAGGCTGGTGACTCTGCACAGTTCTCCCTAACTCAAATCCAATTCATTTACAAGTCATGGCATTTTCCTGTCGTCCTGGCTCTCTTCAGGAACAAAGGACAAACCATACACACAAGCTTTCCACTTTAACTAAAATTAACAAACATTTCTTAAGCAATTTACAAGGGTCTCTGCTAATTGCTCAAGAACAAAGACAAAAACAAAAGTGCCTGCCCTTAAGGAACATACATTCCATAGCTTTATGCTACTATATACCATGTTGGTTAGTTAATGTGTCTGTGTATGCACCCTCACACACAATTTATTTCATTTTCTGGGCAGCTAAAAGGTATAAATATAGGATCATCATTACTATAAATTAGTGTAAAGTGGGTCATTTAAGCCCTTCCTTGGGGCTTCATTTACCATAAGGATCATGTATCATAAGGTCATGTTCCTTAATAGAAATCCTTACTTATGTTACTGAGGACATAGCCCCTTGACTAAAGGACTCAGGGAAAAACCTGGCTTTAGGAGAGTTGACTTATTTTAAAATCAGCCATATCAGCAGTTTAAATTTACCTTCATTTGCTAAATCATAAAACTGATCACCTTTCCCTCAAAGACCCTCTTGCTCTAGCAAAACAATTGTCAATTTGTCAGAATGTTCTTGAAAGTGATAAATGCCCCATTTGAATTGCTTGTGGGATCTTTATTGAAGATGGGCTAGGGTTCCATTGCATTAATATGGATTCAGCAAGAATTAGATTGGGCAAAATCAGTATTTCTCCCCTGTTGCATATTCCCAATCTATAAAATTGCATAGCTGTGTGCACACTAATGAATGAATGGCCCAGAAACCTATGGGGAAAGGAAGATGGGCAGACTGCTTAACATTTACATTCAGCTCCATTAACTGCAAGTGTCTTGTAGTGATTGACTTGCCAACATAACCAAAAGGGTATAAAGCCACGGAAATGGTACATGTTGGTTTGCCTTTTGCAAAGATGTTACATGTCTAATCGTTTTGTCCAGGGCTGTATAGAGGCTGAATATGTGGTAGTCTTTCAGGGACACAATGGAAGTTCCTCATGTCCATCAAAAATAAGGGAAATCAGTCAAGTAGAGAATGAAGAGGATGAGATTCCTACTCAGGGAATTTTGGTTTGAATTGGGCACTACTACCTACTACCTATATTTCCAGAAAATCATTTAGTTTCTCTGAGCCTCAGTTTCCTCATGTGCCAAATGAAGGATTTGGGCTAGATAAGCCTTAAATTCCCATCTAGGTCTAAATATATGATCTTATGATTTTTCCACAAACTGCTACCACTTTATTTTTTTACTTGCCCCATAATGCTCCCCTCCATATAATTTTACTCTAGCCAAACTGAAGTATTTGCTGTCTCCCAGCACACCCCTCCTTTGCTAATTCACATTGTTCTCTAGGTTCAGAAGTCTGACTCTTTCCTTGCCTGAGAAGTCCCATCTAGACCTTTAAGCATGATTCTCAACTCCCATGCCATTTAAAAAATGTTCTCTTCATAACATTCCATTTTTTTTTTCATTTCTCTATCACACTTAGGTAATCTTACACATTTCAGTTGTCTACAATTGTTTCATTTCCCCTAGAGGAATATATGCTCTGTGAGGTCAGGAACTGTTTTATTTAAATTTTGTAAATGTCAGAGACTGCAGATGTGATCCAAGTGGGTTTTACTTTGTATTCCAAGTGACAAGGACACACTGAATGACCCGTAGCAGATAGTCAAAATAGCTAATTATGCCACAGGTGTCTTTGAAAGGTGTCCATGTATACTCAATGTTGGTGGAAACTGCCCCCAAGTGTGATGCTAAAGAGAATACAAGGATTTTCTATAAAACGAGGTGATTAGCCTATACCACTACTAAACTATCTTCCATCTCTAGATCAATGACCCCATGAACTGGTGAATGCATTGGATGGTGTGCAGAGTCTTTTTTTTTTTCACAAGAACCTTTTTATGGAGGTAATGCTAGCATTATTATCCCCATTTTATCTTTGTGGAAACAGGGGCATTGAGAGATTAAATGACTTCTCCATGGTTATTCAACTCGTAAGAGTCTGGAAGGAGAATTCAGACCTCTGCTAGTACCAAGTACAGCATTCTTTCCACTTGTCTGGGCTTCCTTTCAAAGATATATCCCATTAGACTGTGGTCTCCCTGAAGGCAGTGAATGTATTTTGCATCCTTTTTTTGTATCCCTACCAATTAGCACAGTATCTGACACATAGCTGGCAGTTAACAAACACTCATTGACTGACTACTAACAAACCTGTGATGGATAAATGTAAATAGAAAGGATAGAAGTTTTGGAATGAAAGTAGAAATCATAATCAGAAAACAAAAGTCAATGAACAAGTTGAAGGAAGTAAGAAGAGCTAATAAATAAGGAGAAAGAATAAAGACAGAATTAGACCATGAGGGAATTGTGAATGAAGAAAGGAAAAAAATAAAAGTTGAAAGCAGAGGAAGAGCAGAAAGACTGGGTGGCTATTGCATTGGAGGAAGTTGAGGAACCCTATGAAAGTGCTAAATGGGAGAAAACTGTCACCCAGAGAGAAGTGTTATTTCAGCATTTAAAAATTCGCTGTACATTTTGGGTCAGGCATGATATAGACTAGTACAGTTGTTAAGGCTTTGGATTGGAATTAAATGAGGCACTAATAGGTGACAACATTAAGAAAAAGAAATTTACTTAAAAGTATCATGGAAAGAATATTTACTAAAAATATAGGGTTCAGTTGGGTGAAGCTCCCCTTGACTTTGGCTTCACATGGTAGATTCAATGATTCAATATAGTTCGCTGGAACAATTAAGTCCAAAGGGTAGTCACATTGTTTTGTTTTGTTTTTTAGGAAAAGGAGGGGAATCCTAGCCTAAGTTTTTACCTACCACACTATGGCAACATGATAGATGATGACAGTTTCATCTCTGAGAATTCTATAGCATCAACCCTTGAACTCTTGTTCCCCTTTACTAATGGAAATGGGAAGATATAGAAAGAATGAGCAATGAATTGTTTCTTCAGGGAGAAACATTTTAATATGTTAACATTGTCTTCTGGTAGTCATGTTGGGGCCAGCACTTTTGTTGAATGTAAATATTTAGCTTGGAGAGGATATCTCTGATGTGTCCAGAACTCAGCATAGACATTTTTTAAATCATTTTCACATCTTGTCTGCCTTTTTTCATTATGATGACATTAAATGCCAAACAATTAAATGTCAATGTTTGCTGCGATGGTGCATCCACAAGGTTGTATTGTGATTAAATACATTGAAGACAGTGTTAATGACAAGAAGGTTATGAGATTACAGATCTTCAGAATTCATTTTGTGTGTGTGTGTGTGTGTGTGTGTGTGTGTGTGTGTGTGTAGGTGCCATGTACTGCTAAAAAAAAAGTTATATTCCTCTCTATTACCATTCAATTTTCTCCACAGGTCTATCTATCATATCTAACTTTTTGAAAATTCTATTTCCCTCCTTAACTCTTTTCTTATTTAGTTTTGTGGGTTTTTTATTGTTATTATTTTGTTAGATTCACCTAAATCTGAGAGTGGAAAGTTGAAGTCCCCCACAGTATAATTTTAATGTCTACTTCCTCCTGTAACTCATTTAACTTTTCCTTTAACAATGTAAATGCTGCATCATTTGATGTATCTATATTTAGTATTTCATTACTTTATTGTCTGTGGTAACTTTCAGAATGGTAGAGTTTCCTTACTTATCTCTTTTAATTAGATATATTTTTGTTTTTGCCTCATCTGAGATTAGATTTCTACCCCTCCTGTTTTTAAAAATTCTGTTGAAGCATAATAGATTCTGCTCCATCTCCTTTCCTTTACTCTGTGTGTGTCTCTCTAGTTCAGGTGTGTTTCTTGTAAACAGCACATTGAAGGATTCTGTTTTTTAATCTACTCTGCTATATTCTAATGTTTTATGGGTGAGTTCATCCTATTCAAAGTTACAGTTATGATTACTTGTGTATTTCCCTCCATCCTTCTCTCTCTCTCTCTCTCTCTCTCTCTCTCTCTCTCTCTCTCTCCTTCTCTCTCTCTCTTTTTCTCTCTCTCTCTCTCTCTCTCTCTCTCTCTCTCTCTCTCTCTCTCTCTCTCTCTCTCTCTCTCTCTCTCTCTCTCTCTCTCTCTCTCTCTCTCCACTGTCTCCCTCAATACACTCACTGCAATTTCCATGGGCACAGGAAGGCTATTGTTTGTGCTATAGTAGGATATCATTATAAAATCTAACTTTTTGAGTTCTACAAAATTGTGGGATACTATAGTTTATTAGGGCATGTATGCCACTGAAATCTGATCAACAAGAATGTATTAAGTGCTGTCTGTGTGCAGAGAACTGTGTTAGTCATCTTAATTAGGACACATTTTCACTCACATTCTAAAGAATGTGTCTACTTGGAAGATCCAAGATGGTAGGAACTCATACAAGCTTTCCCAAATTCTCCCTCACACAATTTTAAAATAATACCTCAAAACAAATTCTGATGCAGCAAAATCAAGAAGAGAACAAAATGAAAGAATATTCTAGCCCAAGACACCTTAGAAGGTTGGTGGGAAATGGCTATTTCACTCAGGTAAAAGGGTAATGCAGTCCAGCACATGGCATGGCCAACAAGCCAGCAGCTAGGACCTGAGCCCCAATACAATCCAGTAGCCCAAGGCAAGACAGGAGTGAGACTCCAGGATCCTGCTTAATGCTCAGTGCATATCAGCAGCTGGCCTTTGGAATGCCTGAATCAGCAGTACTGAATTCTGTAGCTCTCGTCCCACAGATGGTAGAGTGGAGTGGAAAAGTGATCAGAAAGAGATTACAGAGGACCCTTACTTGGCACTGGGTGAAGGACTCTATGGCGCTGCCCAAATGGGCTTCCTGGTTACAATCCCAGGGCAAGGAGGAGCACTAATAATCTAGAGTTTTCAGTCACATGGGGACAGGTCACAATTCCAGGTTAGAAAAAATAAACTGGTTGTTGTTACTCACAAACCAGAACATAGGCCAGGAGAGTAATGATCACACATCTCCATATCGCCTCAAAAGAAATGAAAATTTACAGACTCTGGGAACTAGGTCTTAGAACAACAGAACAACAACAACAACTTGAAGCTTCAGAGTGTCCCTTCAACCCCAAGGATCAGAGACCAACTTTAAGAAAAGTTGAAGTTCAAAATATAGGATGGAAAAATAAACAAGCAACAATAAAAACAAAAAAATATAAACAAAATAACCTGACCATAGAAAGTTACTATTTTGACAGGGAAGATAGAAACATAAACTCAGAAAGTTACAACAGTTTCCAAAAGGCTACATGCAAAGCCTCAAAGAAAAAAGTGAATTGGTTCCAAGTCCAAAATAATTTACTGGAAGAAACCAAAACACTTCAAAAATAAAATAAAAGAGATAAAGGGAAAATAGGAAAATAATCAAGAGTGATACAAGATAATCATGAAGAAAGAGTTGGCAATTAGTAAAGGAAGCCCCCAAAATGAGGGAAAACAAGATGTTCAAAAATTCGCTGAAGGAAATAACTTCTTAAAAAGTAGAATTGACTGAATGAAAGGCAAAGGAGGTGCATAAGCTCATTGGGGAAAAAAAATAATTCCTTAAAAATTAGAATTGTGCAAGTGGAGGCTAATGACTTCATTAGGAAACAACAAACATTAAAATAACACCAAAAGAGTGAAAACAAGAGGAAATGTGAAATATATCATTGAAAAAATAATTTAGCTGAAAAATAAATAATTTAAATATTATTAGAGTACCTGAAAGCCGTGATCTAAAAAAAAATAGCATAGACATCACATTACAAAAAATCATTGATGGAAATTGCCCTGATATCCTAGAGCAAGAGGGTAAAATAGAAATCAAAGGAATCTGTAACAGCTTTTGAAAGAGGTCCCAAAGTTAAAACTCTTAAGCCAAATTCCAGAGCTCCTAGAACAAGGAGAAAATATTACCAGAACCAAAAAGAGGTAATTTAAGTATCTTGGAGCCACAGTAAAGATAACCACAAGATTTAACAGCTTCTGCATTAAAGGATCAGAGGGCTTGAAAGATGATATTTAAGAAGGTAAAGGAGCTAGGATTACCACTAAGAATCACCTACCCAGAAGAAAACTGAGTATCATCCTTTGGGGAAAAAATGGAAATTTCCTGAAATAGAGGACTTTTGAGCATTCCTGATGAAAAGAACAGAGATGAATAGAAAATCTGATTTTCAAACACAAGATTCAAGAGAAGCATAAAAAAGTAAACCTGAATGCATAATCATAATGGACTCAATGGAATTAAACTGTTTACATTCCTCGATGGAAGATGATAGGCATAACTCTTAAGAATTTTTTCACTATTAGGGCAGTTAAAAAAAGCATACATAGTCAGAGGGTGCAAATGTGATTTGACTATGATGAGATTATATTTAAAAAATCAAGAGGTGAAAAGGTTGATGTACTGAGAGAAAGGAGGGGTAAAATGAGATAAGTTGTATCAAATGAAAGACATACAAAAGAGCTTTTTTTTACAGTGAAAGGGATGATTGGGGGAGGATGTGACGGGTGATACTTAAACCTTATTCTTCTCAGGATTGAATATAAAATGGAACATCCACATTCAATTGGGCATAAAGATCTAACTTACATGCAATTAGGAAGACAGGGAGATAACAGAAGGAGGAGCAAATCAACCTTCTAAGGTGTCTTGGGCTAGAACATTCTTTCATTTTGTTCTCTTGTTGATTTTGCTGCTTCAGAGTTTGTTTTGAGGTGTTATTTTAAAATTGTGTGAGGGAGGATTTGGGAAAGCTTGTATGAGTCCCTGCCATCTTGGATCTTCCAAATAGATACATTCTTTAGAATGTAAATGAAAATGTATCCTACTTAAGATGACTAACACAGTTCTCTGCACACAGACAGAATTTACTAGATGCTTGTTGATCTGATTTCATTGGCATACGTGCTCTAATAAACTATAGCATCCCACAATTTTCTAGAACTCAAGAAGTTAGATTTTATAATGATATCTTCCTATAGGCACCAACAATAGCCTTCCTGTGCCCATTGAAATTGCAGTGACCCTTCACAACTGAGACAAGTGTTCAGTGAGGGTGAGAATGTGAACTCTGGATAGCTCAAGTAAACACTTAATAGTAAAATGTTTCTATATGACACGCATTTTTTGTATGGAAACAAATCTTTCCAAAAATCTTGATGAACATCTGCTATTGGAAAATACTGAGCAACAATTTAATATCAAAATTTATCTTGTTTGAGACTGGTCTAAAAAATCTAATAAATGTAATAATTGATATAGAAACCTATGACTTGATTAGTCCTGCCTAGCATGGATGCTATATCTCTGCTTGGCTAACCTCTACTTGGAATTTCTCCAAAGTGTATTGCATTTTCTTTGAACATGATTTTGGTAAAATAAATAAGTAAATAATTGAAAGTCTACTACACAAACAATTCCCTTGTTTTTTGATTTGCTCTGTCAGATTTCCTAATGCAGATGTACAGTTCATGATAAAGTTCTGGTCCTGGCATTTTATGACAATAAATAACCCATGGTGTCTTTTAAGTATTCCTATATTCATGTGAGTTCTGAGACTCACCTCTGCATGTTCCAGAGTTTTATTTTGTTCTTCAAAGTCATTGACTCTGATGGTAAAACTATATTTATCACTTTCAGAAAGATGATTGGGAGAGCAACCAGTTGAAAATTGACACCCATACCTAATTGTTGATTAAATTCAATATTATATTTTTTCTTGTGTTTTCATGAGGCACCTGAAAATTATTCAGGGTCTCTGACCTCATATGGTTCTTCTCTCACACTCAGCCTTGGGATGGTGGTGGTTGGATAGAACATTCACAATGTGAATGCAGATGTTTCTGCTGCCCACCATGCTCAAACCCTTGCCTAGTTTATAGTTGAAACTTGTTTGTCTCTTCTAATGATTGGTTTTAAGGTACTTGGGTTAGGGAGGTTATAAAAGTTATTTTTTTTGTATATTCTGAAACAAAGCAAGGAATCTTTCTACTGGGTTCTTTGCCTCGATAAGTATAGAAAGAAAAAAATTTTGTCAGTGAGGCTTTGTTCTGACCTCTCGAGTTAAAACAATACCTACGGCCACTCACGGCAAAACAATTCCATATGTAGATTGCAGAAACAAATTATCCAGATGTGCAGAGGAGATCAAGTTCCTGAACAATTATTTAATACTCATCTACATTCTGAGGAAGGTTGATATTATCATGAATCAGGGATGAAGGATTCTAGAAGTTAGTTCAAAAACAGCAGTTTTGATATCTAAATAGCAATTATCCTTGGGGACACAGGCAACCCTGCCCTTTTAGACCCTGAATGTCAGCTATATGGACATGACCTACTCAACTTTTGATGTCTAGAAGATTTTATAACAAGAGTGCAGCAGTTCTACGACATCTAATATGATGCTTGTGGTTAGAGAGCCTTCAGTGTTCACACCTGACCTACCCAGTAGTAAATCCTTCTCCACAAAATTACCTCTTAATTTATTTGTTTATTTTAGTATGTAAATATACATGTTCTCTCCCCCAAATAGAATATAAGCTCTTTGAAGGCAAGGGCTGTTTCATTATTGTCTTGTTTCTCTATCACCTAAGACAATGCCTGTTAATATTGTTGCTTAATAAATATTGATTGCTTGACAATCTGGGCACATTTAGACACCAAGGCATTAGGATGTTAGACTAGGACATTGGGTTAGGACATTGCCTTTGGACATGGAGAGATAAAGATATGATATAACAATGCTTGAGTAGCTCCTCTGGGCAGCTGCTGAAATAGATTGTTATATTTTGGTTCTGTATCTTTTAAGAAAGTGGTAGCTGTACTCACCCAGAGGCCTTGGAAGGTAAGAGAGTCACTGAGTTTTGGTGAGCCCAAAGAGCTCCTGCCATAACCAGCCTTTTCCAGTGACTCTAATGAAGGTCGACTTTTGAGAGTAAAGTGGGCATTTGATTAAAAATATTCTGATTTTAGTGTAGTGGTAAAAGATTAATTGTATATGATATTTCCTTTTAAAATTCTCTCAACGTCTCTCAAGTTTGAGCAGAGGGAGGGGAGAAACCTATTGGGCCAGTGATTTAGTAAGAATGATGGTCAAATACCAAAATCCCACCATCTAACTGGGAGGTTTCTGATTGATTACAAGTGAATGGGAGATTGATTTATTACAAATGATGGGAGAAAGAACAAATGAAAACCCAGGACATGCAGATGGATGAATCTCCAACCAGTATAGTGGTATTCTGGAATAAAAGGTGCTAGGATCTAGGTATAGGGAGAATCATGGAAGGATTTTTAAAGGAGCTTTAAAGATTACAACAGCTCTATGAGTCAAATATCATCTAGTTTTGGGTGGATAGAATCTTGTAAATACATTGCAGATGAACTTTGATGTTATCCTTGACAATTCTTTATATTCCTTATTCTTTTAATGAATATATTCTAGAAATCAGGCTCTTGTTGTCTGAAAGGTACTACAGTAGAGAGGAGAAATAGAGAAAGTATGAGGATTGAGTATCATGAATAGGGGACAACAAAAGAAGTGGATCAAATAACTTAGTACTAGTATTGGGGGCAGATGACCTCTGACTCAAGAAATTAAATAGACTCAGGTACAAAGGTCAGTGGTAGAGTATGGTGGAGGCATTAGGCATCAAGCCAGACATAAGTGAAAGTTCAAAATTATTAAAAGAGAAAACTCAGGAACCAAAGGCCAGGGTCCTCTGTACTAGTGCCCCAGAGAGCAGCTATCATAATTGTCAGGGATGAAGTCTTTTTAGGAAACAACAGAATGGGATATGTAGGAAGGTTGGTATTATATCAGAGAGCCTGTTGTGATGGTGTCGAGAAAGGGGAGTGGTGGGTTGGGAACTGATAGTGGAAGGAACTGGGGCCACTAGCTGGCAGAGTGGATAGAGTGTGGGGCCTGGACTCAGGAAAACTCATTTTCCTGAGTTCAAGTCTGGCTTCAGACACTTACTAGTTATGTGACCCTGGACAAATTACTTAACCCTGATTGCCTCAGTTTCCTCATTTGTAAAATGAGCTGGAGAAGGAAATGGCAGACCATTCCAGTATCTTTGCCCCATATAGGGTCACAGAGTCAGACATGACTGAACAACAACAGAAGTGGGAGGAGTAATACACACTTGAATATACTTTTCTGCTCCAAAGAAAACAAAGCAAAACAACTCAAAATTTTAGTGTGAAGATTTTTTAAAAATGCAGTCCCTTACCTTTATGGGTACAGGTACAATCTTTTACCCTTACTAGAGAATCTAATTAAAGTTAATTGCTGACCTCTTGAGTATTTGCTTAATTTTAAGCTGTGGTGCTACAGCTCGTACAATGTAGGGCTGTGATTCCAATCTAGTTAAAGGCATAGAATAGCAGGGTCACAGACTCTCAGAGTTGGAAAGGATCTCAGTGGTCATCTAATCCAACCTGTACTTGAAAAGCAATCCCTTTTGTAGCATCCCTGACAAGTGCTCACATAGGATTTTCTTGGGCTCTACCAGTCATGAGGAATTTACTAATTCTTAAAGCAGCCCATTCTCACTTTGGGATACCTGTAATTTTTAAGTTTTTCTTTTTCTTGTTTTCTTTTAATATTGAATCCAAATCTGTCCCTCTTCTATTACAATGTAGAAACGTCTGTTTATTCTTCTTTGTGTAATAAGATCATTAATTTTGAACAGAAAGGGACCTTGACCTCCCTAGTTTTAAAGATAAGGAAACTGAGGCATGACAAGGTTAAGGCCAGTGCTCTATCCTCTACTCAATGCTGCTTCTACAAACCTACTAATTTTACATATGAGGAAGCTAAGACCCAGAGAGTAAGACTTATCAAAGATAAGATAGGTAGAAAGTGTCATTGGTGGATAATGACTTAGGTCCTCCAACTTCAGCATCAATTCTCTTTTCTCCTTTCACTTGGAAGCCTTTAAAATATTTTAGATAGCTTCCACATATCCTTTAACCTTCCCTCCCCCTAAGTCTTATTTCCTCCGAGATAAACATATTTGTTTCCCTTAATTGATCCTTACATAGCATGGTTTTCATGTTGTTATCCTTTCTCTTATTTTTTTTAAAGAGAAAGTTATCGATAATTTTGTTTTTGCATGACTTGTATTTCAACATATCCCTCTCTACTTCCAGAGTCATCCTGATAACAAAGAATTACTTAAAAATCATTATAGCTGACCAAAATATTAAAAAATTGATATTTTATGTAATGTTCTAAATCCATAGTCCCTCACCTCTGCACAGAAGCAGTGGGGGATGCCTTCTCATATCTCGTTTTTGGGGACAAGATTGACCTTTATAATTTCATAGGATTCAGTTGCGGTTGTTTTGTTGTTCTCTTCATTTCCTATTTCTCTTTTACTTCACTTTATATCACTTCATAAAAGTCTTCCAGTGTTTTTTTATATTTATATTTAGCATTTTCATTGTTTCAAATATTCCATCACTTTCATGGGACATATTTGTTTAGTCACTCCCCAATCAATGGGGATCTAGTCTAGTCTACTTTAGACCTGTTGTTTGGAAGTTTTCAGAGCAAGGAAAATTTATATTCCTGGCTAATTAATAGTAACTGAAACTTATATAGCACCTGTACTTTTATAGATAAATTTAAATCCATTATTTGATCTGATCCTCACAACATTTTTAAGAGGTAGTAGGTCAGAGATCTCAAACATAGTTGCCCCTGCAGCATACTGAACTGGATTAAAATATAGAAGGGACATATTTAACAAAACAAATAAATATACAATAGAACACAGATAATGTTAATATGTGATATTCAAAGTGAATGTGGGGGGATGTTTATGTATGGTTTATTGGCCTCCCCTTTCTATTTCAGTTTGACAGTGCTACAATAGGCAGTGTTTTTTCTACCAGTAACCAGCTGAGGGTCAGAGGTAAGAATTAGAACCCAGATTCCCTCTGGATCCAAGTCTATTGCCCAGTTCATTATGCTACATAACTCAAGGAATTTTGTCTGATGTTACTTAGCTAGAGAAGAAAAGATCATGTCCTTTGTGCAGGAACTGAACACAGTGAAATGTTGAATGACAGTAAAATAAACAATTCATCTCATATCATTTATAGAAATATAGTTCTAACTATAAGAAATAGAATGACAAATTTGAGTTTGGTATGAGGATTTCAATGGGTGACTTGCATTAGAGAACATATGTGAAAGACAAAAAAGAATTTTTAAAAATGAATGAAACAGGATTGGGTTATCATCTCTGAACTTCAAAACAAAACATGGGCAGGTAATTGGGGGCCAGGTGCATTATTTCAGTCACAGGCTGTTTGAAGCCAGGCTTGCCAGGGAGCTAGTGACTTGGTTTTATAACAAGGAATTAGCCCACAAGGACCCAGACGGCATTGTCAACAATGTTACTGATTTTTATAGTATACTTTTTAATGGGACAAATATTGATGTTGCCCAGAATAAGTCTTTCTTGGATTGCCTCCAGTTCCCTAGAGTTCCTGTGATGGAGTCCATAGCTCTATTAGTTCCAATTTCACAGGACGAGCTCCAGAAGCAATTGCCTCTTTAAATTACCCAGAATCTCTAGGGACAGAAGGGCTCACACCAGAGCTCTGTTTAAGAATGCTCATACACATACTCCACACTACTCACCAATGGAGACTTTAATCTAATGTATTCTCTTTAAAAAAACACCTTCTGTAATCTCTTTTATGGAATTCCCACTGATCTTACTGTACAAGAAGCAGTAGGAAAATGGTTTCCTTGGTAAAGAATTATCAGGCACCATATAACCTGTAGGAACTGATAGTATTTAGTTCCTTTCCCCCAATCAACTTTTCCTGCCTTCTTAATGTCCTTCTCTCCTTCCCAGGACTGTAGCAGTTTCTACTTCATTTTTGCTCTAGGGACCTTGACAAACTTTGACCATGACTTCTGAAGTAGATTCACCTAATAAATGTTGAAGGCAAGTGAGTGTTTCCCATTACTTCCTAGGAGATTATCCTACACCACTTGCTGTCACAAGACTGATTCTTCTTTCTTATCCTGAGCTTGAGCGTATGTTCAGCCTTAGAGAGCCCCTTTTGCTGAATCAATAGGAAATACACAGTGAAGAGCCAGACAGGTCAATGAGTGATAAACTTGAAAGTTTACTGGTCATCATGGACCTTGATATTTTTCCCAAAGGCCTCAGTTTGACTTAGATTAAGAAGAGTGTTTCAGCCTTCAGAATAAAATTGCTTTGTTTCAAATATTATGTGTCCCCAGTTAGATTGGAAGCTTTTCTAGGTCCAGGATTTTCTTTTCCTTCTTCTTTTATTTTTTTTTTGGTAGATGCAGAAGAGATAAATTTTAGCATCTAGTAGCATAGAATTTATATCTTGAAAAGACCTGAGGGGCCTTCTAGTCCAGTTGCCTCATTTTGCAAATCAATCAATTTTTTTGGCATTTTTATGTATCAATCAAACATTTATTGTGTACTGTGTAAGGTATAGTACTAGGCACTGGGGATACAAATGAATGAACCAATCCATACTCAAAAAGATCTTACATTCTAATAGGGAAGGCAAGAGTATGTAAGTATGGATGTATATATTATATAAATCAGTGTGATTGTGTGTGTATGTCTGCACTGTGTATTCATATGTATGTATGCACATATGAATGTGTTCATGGGCATGCATGTGTATGTATATATGTATGTATGAATGTGGAGGGAAGTATTCTAATCATCCTACTCTACTTAGCCTTCTTTCTTTGATCAGGTGAAAACACATCTGGATTGAGTAAATCTATCAAAAGTCAGAACTGGGTGGGAACAAAGTCTAAACATCTCTGGCATTTCAACTAATTACAAGAGAATGTCTATTTATCCTAGATGTTAAGATTTGGTCACATCCTGTGGGACTTGTGTGAAATCAGAAAGCCAGTTTATGATTGAAGATTAACTTGTCTGGTGACAAAGAGAAAGGAATTCTTCACAAAGGAATCACTTGGAGGTGGGAGGATGGAGAAGAAGAAATCTGACCATAGTATTAGTTTACTTTTTCTCAACCCTCCCCTGACCCCCTTGGCTAGAGAAAGACCTCATGAGCTTCAGAAGATTTGGAAATTTTCATCAGCATCCTAACAGTGTCGTCAGAACATCAATGGCTGGTATCATTGCTTGCATGGTGAGCTGTTGATACAACAGGCACAGTGAGAAAACATAGACTCCAGGCTCTGCAAGGAGCTCAGCCAAATAGCTCCATCATACTGAAGTGGAACATCTTGAGAACTTAGGCAAAAAAAAAACCAAACAACTAAAAAGCCCCAGCAAAAATCTTTGGACATTATGTGTTTTCTAAGCTTGAGCTACTTTTCCATGAACCCTAATGTACTGGGACTAGAATGCCTCACAGAACTTAGGGTGGGTTTTTTTTTCTGTACCATTTATTCTTGCAATACCACATTGATAAACATTTCTGACTGAAAAAGTATTTAAGCCTACCTGAATAACTGATATCAATTTTCAACCTTAGGAAGAATCACATTGGTGGAGGTTAATGATCATTAGAAAACCACACTGAGCTTCTCAAGGACACTCAGGGATATCAACAAAACACAGAAGGGAGATGTAGCACCCAGATTTTGGGGACTTGACCTGCCAGTGTGGTTTGAAAGAATTGATAAGAGGTTGTGCTATATATGTGCACATGTTCATATATGTGTTAATATGCATAGTTAGGCTTATGCAAATATATACATAAACATGAAGAGAATTAAAACATAAATCATAAATATGAAGATAATTTAAAAAATCAAATATAGTTAATGATAAGGTACTTAGAGAGAGATGAAACAGGCAGCTGATGGGGATCAGAAAAGAAAGTCTATGTAGTACTTCAGTTCTATTTTGAAGAAATAGTGGGATTCTCTGAAGAAGTGGTGCCACTAGAGAGAGCCTAAAGCCACAACAACTAATACAAATTTCAAGAGATGGAATATAGAATGTCATCTTTGAGAAACAGAGACAAAGACTGTGCTTGGATAGTGGAATTCCTTTAGCCATTTGTAGGCAGTGAAATACAAATGTTAAAAAGGGAGGAGTCCAGAAGAGACAACAGGTCCATACATATAGAAAGATAGGTGGGAAAAAGAAAGAAGACACTGAAACATGTGAGAAAGGACTTCTCCAGAGTCTCATCTACTGAAATCCTAATCCAATGCATCAATGTCTCATTGAAGTATATGTTGGTTCATTGAAGTCTGGATCATTTGAGCCTAAATTCAGGAAGTTACCAAACCAAGAAAGGTTCCAAGTAAAGGTCTGAATAAAGAACTTAGCAAGGTTTGGAGAATGTCATTGTTAGAAATTTGGTTTTTGAATGATAATTTTTTCAGCAACAGCAAATCTCTCATGATAATCCCTATTTTCTCTCAAGACTACAAAACCAAGGGACTTTCAAGTTGGTAAGTATAGAATCTAGAACTATGTGTGCACATGATTTTGGTTTGATATTTGCTTGTTAAATTCATATCATTAGACCTGAAATAGGAAAATGGAAAAATGCTTTTACTTAGTTATTGAGAGTTTTTAAATTGAGCTTTAAGACTCAAACCTGGAAGAAGAGAACACATTTTCAGTTTAGCAAATCTGAATAGAACAGCAGAGTTAAAGAACATGCTGTCGTATTTGGTGATTATTTTCAGAGGTAAGAGTCTGAGCTAATTTGTGGCATTCCCATAGGAAGATACCTCCCAGCTAATTTATCTGATAACCTCATCCTGCTTGTGGCCCAGTTTGAAGACCAGGAGTCACGGGTTATAGGTACCTGTAATATATGTCCAAAAGCAATTTAACTGATCCCATAGGATTGGAAGTCACATAATGGACTTCTTGCATCCAAGGTATAACTCTGAAACAATTAAGACCAGGGTGTAAACATGGAAGGTAGAAGGTTCTCTTTTCCATGAAGTAAACTTGACAGATAAAGAAACAATGATCAAAGACTACCTAGACTCTTGTTGGATTTATGATATCACAGTGGAATCTCAGTAAACTAAACATATGTTTTCATCCTCTGCCACTTTATTCATGCCGTCTTATAAATTCTCCACAGAGAGTCAATCCAGTATGCTAGTGATATTCTCCCCCATATCTTGACATTGCACATATAACAATGAAGCACACAATTGTCTGTTGGTTATTACTTATTCTTACAGCATGTTTGGCCCACTTCTCTTTCTTTTCATATATCTATTTTATGATATCCTTTATGACACTTTGCTTGCATATTTTTTCCTTGTTATTGAGTACCCTTGCCCATGGATCTCTCTATTGCCATTTGTAGACTTGTAAGTTAATAACTTGCAAAGAGAAAAATATGCTATGATTTACAGTCTATGTAGCAACAATAGAAGAATATTAGCATTAAAAAAATAGGGGCTTTTATTTCCTAGAGAAGTATGGGATCATTAAAGGTCCTGTACAACTGCCCTAGGATAGCTTCATGGCAAAGTGGATAGAGTGCTGAACTTGGAGTTAGGAAGACCTGAGTTGAAACCTGGCCTCCACACTTATTAGCTGTATGAACCTGGGTAAATAACTTATGCCTGTTTGCCTCAGTTTCCTCATGTGTAAAATGATCTATAGAAGGAAATGACAAATTCAATGTCTTCTTTCTCCTTTCCACCTATCATTCTAGTTACTTATTCTATCTATCCAGTATCTTTGTCAAGAAAAACTCCAATGGAGTCATGGAAAGTCGGAACATAACTGAAAAATGACTGAACAATAGCAATTTCCAAAAAAGCTATATTGACTATTCTTTTCTTCATATTCAGTTCTGAGCCTTCTTTGTTGTCTGTCTGCAGCATCTGTTCAACATTATCTGTTTATCTATAGTCTGTCTATATCTTTCTGTCTATCTCTCTATCTGCTATCTATTTAGAGATAAAAAGATCTCTGTATTTATATTTTATATTTAATATTTAGATTGGCAATACATCCTCTCTCTAGAGATATATTTATATCTCTGTAGATCTCTACATATTATACAATAAATATATACATGCTTATATGTTAAATGCATTAGATGTTATACATAACAATATATATGTTATATATATATATAATACACCCACATACACAGATACACATACAGATATACACATGCATTCACACATAAATATATGCATATACACAAATACATCTAAACACACTTATGTATGTGTGTATATATTTATGTGTGTGTATATACATATGTGTGTATGTGTGTATATATATATATATATATATAATTAAAGTAAGATATTTGACTACTTTAAAGCTGCTTTCCTTTAGCAAAGCAGATCAAAGATCTTGTGCTAGCAGCCATCTTGGGTATGTTGTGCTGCTTGCTGTTACAACTTGCTATGAAGATTGATTGTTTCCCATCTTTCTGTTTTCCTTCTAATCTTGGTTGCATTGGTTTTGTTTGTGCAAAAGCTTTTTTCATTTTAATAAGATCAACATTACCTATTCTATATTTTGTAATGCTCTATATCTCCTGTTTCATCATGAATTCTTTCCTTCTCC
This sequence comes from Petaurus breviceps papuanus, assembly GCF_028583685.1. NCBI lineage: Eukaryota > Metazoa > Chordata > Mammalia > Diprotodontia > Petauridae > Petaurus > Petaurus breviceps. The sequence goes on along the minus strand of NW_027187360.1, from coordinate 18,128,608 downwards.
ATGTACCTGAAAAGTAGACTATTCCTTACTCTTCTGTCTACCACCTCCCATGATCTGCCCTCCCTTTTGTCAGTCCCTCCCTCCCTGCCCCACCCCCTTTACTTGATCTCTTCCCTTTCTACTTTCTTGTTGGGTAAGATACATTTCTATATTCAACTGATTGTGTATATGCTTCTCTCCTTAAGCCAATACTGATGAGAGTAGGATTCCAGCAATGCCTATCATCCACTCGACAATCTTCCCTTCCACTGTTATAGGTCTTTTGCACCTCTTTATTTGAAATAATTTACCTCATTCTACCTCTCCCGTCCTTCTGCTCCCATTGTACTCCTCTTTCTCATCCCATAACTTTTTTTAATGCAATTTACTCAAATTCACCCTCTACTTATACCCTCTGTCTATGTATATTCCTTCTATCTGTACTGACAGTGATACAAATTTAAGTTATAGGGATCATCTTCCTTTGTAGGGATGTAAACAGTTTAGATCTATTGAATCCTTTATGTTTTCTTTTCACTTTTTACCTGTTTATAACTCTTTTGCTTCTTTTTAATTTTTTTAATTAAAAATATTTTTTTAGTTTACATCATTCATTTCCACAAGGTTTTGACTTACAAATTTTCTCCCCATTTTTCTCCTAAACATCACCCCAAAACAGCGATCCCACTGAATATCTCCTCCCCCAATTTGCATTCTCCTATATCTTCCCCCACCCCTCCTTCAACTTTCCAGTAGGACATGGTGGATCTCTATGCTCCAGTTCCTGTATGCCTTATTTCCCAGTTACGTGTAAAATAGTAATAATAATAATAATGATATATTTTTTAAAAATTTGATTTTAATCCTTTGAATTCCAGACTCTTTCCCTACCTCCCTTGTCACCCACCCTTACTGGGAAGATAAACAATTCAATATAGGTTGTAGATGTGTAGCTATGGAAAACATTTCCACAGTGGATATATTGTGAAAGACTGACTATATTGCCATCCATCCCATTAACCCCCCCCCACTTATTCTATTCTCTGTTTTGATCCTCTCCATTTTCAAAAGTGAGTGCTTCCAACTTCCTTCCCTCCCACAGCCTGCCCTCCCTTCCATCGTCCCCCCTCTCATCTCTTTTCCCTCTACTCTTTTGAAGGGTGTGATACCCTCTTTAGTGTGTATGTCATTCCCTCCCTAAGCCAAATTCATTGAGAATAAGTTTGACTCATTCCCTTTTGCCTTCCTGTTCTTCCCCTCCATTGTAACCATTTTCCCTTGCCCCTTCTATATGAGATAATTTACCCCATTCTGTCTCTCCCCATCTCCTCTCATTATATTCCTCTCTCAACTCTTAATTTCACCTTTTAAGTATCATCCCTTCCTATTCAACTGTTCCTGTGTCCTCTGGCTATGTATACCTGTACACAGATATACACAGTCACATATTTATTCATACTCCCAGATACCCTCCTATATAGACATATATATGTATATATACATATATATATATATATATATATATATATATATATGTGTGTGTGTGTGTATACACATTTCTATTCCCTTCAACTATTCTCATACTAAGAAAAGTTTCATAAGTTACCATTATCATTTTTTCATGTAGGAATGTAAGTAGTTCAACTTTGATAAGTTCCTTATGATTTCTTTTCCTTGTTTACCTTCTCATGCTTCTCTTGCTTCTTGTATCTGAATGTCAAATTTTCTATTCATCTGTTGGTTTTTTATCAAGAATGCTTGAAAGTCCTCTATTCCATTGAATGACCACATTTTCCTCTGAAACATGATATTCAGTTTTTCTGGGTAGGTGATTCTTGGTTTTAATCCCAGATCCTCTGACCTCCAGAACATCATATTCCAAGCCCTTTGATCACTCAGTGTAGAAGCTGCTAGATACTGTGTTATTCTGATTGTGTTTCCACAGTATTCAAATTGTTTCTTCCTGGCTACTTGTAACATTTTCTCCTTGATCTGGGAACTCTGGAGCCTGGCTATAATATTCCTGGGAGTTTTCTTTTTGGGATCTTTTTCAGGAGGTGTTCGGTGGATTCTTCTAACCTCCATTTTTTTCCCTCTGGTTTTAAAACATAAGGGTAATTTTCCTTGAGAATTTCTTGAAGGATTATTTCTAGGTTTTTTTTTTTATCATGGTGTAATGGAAATGCAAATTTAAAGATCTTCCCTGCCCCTAGGCTAAAGTGCACCTGAAGCCTGGGGTGGGAGGCTTGTTTTTCAGTAGATACTTTTTGATTGGCCAGTGGGTCCAAAAGGTTGTTACATTCTCTGAGCCAGGAGAAGGCTATATAAGCCCTGATGTGTAGCTTTGTTTTGGGGGCTCACTTTGAGAAGTGTTCTGTGATTTGATCTGTATTCTGGGAAGCCGTTGTCCAGGGCCCCCCTGGCTTTGAAAAACCCAGATGTGGAATCCCAGATGTTGACTGGGTATGGATGTAATGGTTGGACAGTTTGGAAATCTGTCTACTTGATCTGTTTCTGTCTTGATAATTCTGCCTGTATACTTTGAAGTTCGGGGTGCTGACCTTTTCCCCTGAACAAGGTAAACGATATATGTCTGACTGATTAAAGTAAGCTTGTTAACCCATTTTGAGTTGCTTTCCTTTAACAAAGCATATCCAAGAACCTGTATGGGCAGCCACCCTGAGGACGCTTGGGGTGCTTGCTGCTACAAAATGGCGTCACGAACAGGATATGCAGAGTAAAAGGAAAGTATGGGGGCTGGGATAATTGCTTGTTTCCCAGTTGTGGTAGCTGTGACTCTGTGGAGCAGGAGAGAAGAATGGCCTGCATGCAGACTTCACTGAGCTGAGAGCGGGAATGGTGAGCTGCCTGCATCGGGACCAGGGCAGAAGCCAGGAGCAGCTGCCGCCTGCGGGAAGAGAAGGAGCCCAGGAGTTCGGAATTCAGCCACAGGAAAAGATAAGAACTGAGCAGCAAAACAGGGGCACTGAGTGTGTTTCCTGGCTGCATCCCACAGTTTGGGACCCTGGGGGAGGATGGACTTGTGACTATGGCGGGTGGGATGAAGTGCCTTGGATCCCCAGGGACCCCACCTTGTTGGTTTTGTTGCCCAGCCCCCTCTCTGTACTTGGAAGCAGGGGCTGGAGCTGTGTGAGGGGAAGGACACCTCCCCCCCCCCCCCGAACTTTATTTGAACTCTTGTTTTGAACTGAAGTGATAATGCTATGTACTTTGTGTTTGTTTAAGGCCCAGTGGCCACTTTGCTAACTTTAGTTCTGTACCTTGAAAATGTGACCTAAGAGATGTTTAGTGCTAATTCAAAAGTAAATTGTCTATGCTATGGGCATGAAAGATCTTGGGGCGGAATGTAAATTGTCTATGCTATGGGCATGATATCGTTTACCTTGTTCAGGGGAAAAGCTCAGCACCCCGAACTTCAAAGTATACAGGCAGAATTATCAAGACAGAAACAGATCAAGTAGACAGATTTCCAAACTGTCCAACCATTACATCCATACCCAGTCAACATCTGGGTTTCCACATCTGGATTTTTCAAAGCCGGGGTGGGGGAGCCCTGGACAACGGCTTCCCAGAATACAGATCACAGAACACTTCTCAAAGTGAGCCCCCAAAACAAAGCTACACATCAGGGCTTATATAGCCTTCCCCTGGCTCAGAGAATGTAACAACCTTTTGGACCCACTGGCCAATCAAAAAGTATCTACTGAAAAACAAGCCTCCCACCCCAGGCTTCAGGTGCACTTTAGCCTAGGGGCAGGGAAGATCTTTAAATTTGCATTTCCATTACACATGGCTTTCAGGTAGTCCAATAATTTTTGCATTATCTCTCCTAGATCGATTTTCCAGGTCAGTGGTTTCTTTCAATGAGATATTTCACATTGCCTCCTATTTTTTCATTTGTTTGGATATGTTCAATAGTATCTTGATTTCTCATAAAGCCACTAGCTTCCATTTGCTCCAATCTAATTCTGAAGGAATGATTCTCTTCAGTGAGCTTTCGAGATTCTTTTTCCATCTGGCAAATTTGGCTTTTTAAGGCATTCTTCTTCTCATTGGCTTTTTCAGCCTCTTTTGCCATTTGAGTTAGTCTATTTTTTAAAGTGTGATTTTCTTCAGTCAGGTGGTTGACTCTCATTTTATAATTTTCTTGCTTCATTCTCATTTCTCTTCCCAATTTTTCCTCCACTTCTCTTATTTGGTTTTCAAAATCCTTCTTAAGCTCTTTTATGGCCTGTAAGCAGCTCATTCTTTTCTTGGAAGCCTCTGGTGCAGGCATTCTGACTTCACTGTCTTCCTCCTCTTCCATGCTTTGATCCCTTGGTGGTGGCTGCATGGTAGCAGTGCCTCAGCTACTTCTCCTTCCAGGGGGTGAAGGCCTAACTGCACTCCTGAACTCCCGGTTCACTAAGTCCACACTGTACTGTCCTCTCACTTTTTCCTTAGCATCTATGGGTTGAAAATTCTGGAAACTTCCACAGCTGCTGGTGATCTGAAGTCCCTCCACCTGGCAGCTAGTTTTGGCCACCCTGAAGCTAAAACCTCAGGCTTGAGCAGGGCTGGGCTCAGTTCCCAAACCACTGTGCTGGCCCCTTCCTGCCAGCCTGCAGAACTGTCCTCTGTGCAAGATTAGCTTCTCTGTGTCATTTTGTGGGTTCTGTAGCTCCAAAGTTTGTTCAGAGTCACCTTTTTCATGAATTGGAGGAGGTGAAAGCAGGAGCCCCACGGAAGTCCTGTTTCTACTCTGCCATCTTGACTCTGCCCCCCACCTCTTTTGGTTCTTGACATTGGAGGTCAAACTTTTGGTTCAGTTCTGTTCTTCTCCTTATGAAAGCTTGAAATCCTCCTATTTCATTGAATGACTGTTTTTCCCATTGATGTATTAGGCTCAGTTTTGCCAGGCAGGTGATTCTTGGTTGCACTCCTAGTTCCTTTGCCCTTCAGAATACCATGTTCCATGATCTCTGATTCTTTCATGTTGCAGCTGCCAAGTCCTGTGTAATTCTGATTGTTACTCCCTGATATTGGGATTGTTTCTTTCTGGCCACTTGTAGCATTTTTTCCTTGGCTTGATAGTTATGAAATCTGACTACAACGTTCCTTAAGGATTTTATTATCAAGGATTTATTTTATCTTTCCTGCGGTGATCAGTGGATTCTTTTGATGCCTATTTTACCCTATGGTTCCAGTACATCAGGGTAGTTTTTTTTATTATTTCTTGCAAGTTGCTGTCTATGTCCCCCTTTTAATTATGGCTCTTAGGTAGTTCAATGAGTCTGCTACTGTCTCTCCTGGATCTTTTTTTCCAGGTCAGTTGTTTTTCCATGAGGCATTTTGTATTTTCTCCCATTCTTTTGAATTTGTTTGATTGATTCATGATGTCTCATAGAATCATTTGCTTCCACTTGCCCAGTTCTAACTTTTAAGGTCTAGTTTTCCTCAAATAGCTTTTGTACTTTCTTTTCAATTTGACCAATTGTATTCTTTAATGAGTTGTTCTCTTCAGTGGAGTTTTGTACTGCCATTTCCATTTGTCCAATTCTACTTTTTAAGCATTTTTCCAAGTTGTTGAGTCATTTTTCATTATTCTCTTGCATTGCTCTCATTTATTTCCCTTATTTTTCTTCTACATTTTACATGATTTTTGAGCTCTCTTTTTAAACTCTTCCATGAATTCTTTCTGAGCTTGAGACTACTTCCCATTTTTCTCTGGAGTTTTGCCCATAGGTGTTTTGACATTGTTATCCTCTTCTGAGCTTGTGTCTTGGACTTCCCTGTCATCATAATAGCTTTCTGTGATCAGATTCTTTTTTGTTGTTGTTGATTTTTTAAATTTTTGTTCATCTTTTTTTTGGTTGCCTTTTCCCTTTCTTTTAAACTTGATATTTGCTCCTTGAGGAAAGGGACTGTGTCTCACTATTTCATAGGCTTCTTATCCCAGTGGCTGCCATCCCTGACTATTTATGTGGTGCTGCACTGATGTTGCCCTGAGGGCCATGGGGTCTCTCATGTCTGGTGCTCTGTTTGGGGGATGGGGGTGGAATGGCTGCCAGTCTTGGAGTCTGGAGTGATTTGGCAACTTACATGGTGCTGAATTGGCACCTTAGTGATGGTGTCTGGTATATGCTGAGGCCAGGTTGGTGTCTTTTTTTCTCTTTTTTTTTTTCCATTTTCCCAGGGCTGCACTGAAGCATGTGAAAGTATGCCCCCTAGAGGATGCCTGTTTGCCCTGGGCTGAGCTGAAGCATTTGGTGGGTTTTGGAGGTGGAGTCTACTGGTTCTTCCAGCTATGCTCAGTCATGTGGGGGATCCTGGTGTGGGCATTTGCCTGCCCTACAACACTGAGGTTCAGGATCTCACACTGCTTTGCTGAGATGGTCTTGCTGCTAGCTCAGGATGCATGTAGAAAAAAAAAAAACGTATGTATATCCTCAGCACCTATCATAGTATCTGACACATAACTAGTGGTCAGTCAATGAATGTTTGATTTTTTTTCAGATGTTAAATGCCCCCTTAAAAAATGAAAACAATTTTACTCTAGCTGGCAGCAGAGACAATGTAGCTGATGTGCCAGAGACAGATCCTTAAGAAAAAAGTAGACTTTTTGAAGTCAGCATGAAAATTATGAGAGAGCTGAACGGTAGATTTAAGTCATTCCTGTTAGAATGAATTTAGATTGGGGGTACATAAAGCATTCTTTAAGAGTTTGTCATTTGTATTTTTAAAAGTGTTTTCCCTTATGGGTTATAAAGTTTAAAAAAAAATCACAACAGAAAAAAGAACACATACAAACACTCCCTCAGGCTGTGATTTTGCATCTTACATTGTAGCCAGAAGCCAATGATTCCACTGAGGTGCTTACACCCTCTCAATTCTTGAAAATAGTGTTTTTATAGAGGTAGCTGCAAAAGAGACTCCACAGATAGCTACATAAATGGAGATGATCAAAGTATATGTAACTCCTAATATTGTTTAATGGCTTCAGGAATATTAAAAGGGACCAAATTGACTACTTTATTTTGATAGAGCAAAATGTCTGCTTGGAAGCCCGTTGAAACAGCAGAGTCAAGATCTGTGTTCTTCAGAGTTTTCTTGACAGAAGCAATTTCAGTGTCCTACTTAATGCACTTATGACAAATTTAAGTGAAAAATTGTTACTTAAGAGACCATGTGGCTAGAATTCAGTGATCAAATCCCCTTATTATAGGAGCAACCATGGGCCCATTCAGTGCTGATGGGCATTACTGAAAGTTGGATAAATGCATTGAAAAAGGAAAGCATATACTGTAAGTGGAAAGAATTGAATGTACTCTATTTATTGAGCTGTAGAATTATAAAGGATACATAATGAAACACCTTACAGGTAGAAGGAAAAGAACACTGAGAAATGCAAATACTAACTAATGTGCCATTTTTGGTGTCTCTCATAGTCCAATGTGCTTGATTCTTTCACGAACACATGAATGTAGAAGAACTGAATAACCTAGTCACCCCAAACAGCTTTCTTCAAGTGTGATTGAAGACTCTGGAAGGTGATTGATTTCAAAAAAATGACAAGTCCTTCACTTTCTCTCTTTCCATATTTCCCCACATATTGTCTTTTGCTTAACTGGTGGTGCTTTATATCATTTCTCTCTAGCTTTATGAATCAGCTATATTTCGTAAAAGCTAAGTCCTAGAAAAACATTCAAAGAGATTTCCATCAGGCTAATGCAAAGACTGCTATCTTGGGAGTCCAGGGAGCTGAATCTTTTTCTGCTACAATATCTCTGTGACCTCAGGAAAATAATTTCCTTTCTCTAAACCTCAGTTTCCTCAACTATAGAATGAAGCATTTTGGCTAGTTGATTATTGACATATCAAATTTTGGTTTGTGTAATACTTATTTGTGTTAATATCTTATCCAGTGTCTTAGATTGTGAGTTCCTCACAAAGACAAGACTATATATAATGTATTATGGCGGTTTGGTACATAATCAGATCACCTAACATGAAGACACTCACATGGGAGATATGCTTCTTAGAGAAGTCATTATGAGTTTGCCTACCTTGTTAACAAAACATGTTTTCATTGGCTGCCCCAGAACTGTCCATGTCCTTAAATCTCACTGAGATGTATGCATGGGTGAAAGACTCATTCACTCACAGCAGGAGCATTATGATATAATCTGAATGGGTAAGGGCTTGTGGTCCTGTATAATAGCCTTGAAGCTTTGGTTCTGTTTGGTTTTTCTTTTTATTTCTAGATGCAGAGAGTGGTGTCCTGGGTCTAAGATCTTGGGCCGCTAGGACTTTGGAGTTCGAAACTGCAGGCTGGATGTTGCAAACAGCCCCTCAGGGAAGTCTGAAGGTCCCTGGACCATGCCTATGGGGAGAATGTTTTGGACTTAAAACTTGATGGGACTGATGCTATGTAGGGAATGAGCTAAACTTTGAATTGATCGCTCTCCCCTGCCCAGAACCTAAATAGGTATGGTATAGATTATGTCCTTGAGATATTGGGGAGAATGATTGTCTATTTGTCATTGCTATACCTTTGAAGTAAATCTTCCTTTTTAAAAGCTAAACTGACTCTAAATAGTTAAATGGAACTAGGGTGCTTATACCCCTAAACAATTGGGGGAAAATTGAGGTAATGCTAGAGATGAAAGACCTCCCACCCCACCAGACTCCTTATATGGAAGACCCCTAACAGAGAAATGAAATTAAACATACCTGGAATATTTATTAAACATCTGCCATGTGCCAGAGACTGGGTAAGTGTTTTGGAAATGTTACCTCATTTTATCCTTACAACAGCCTTAAGAGGTAGGTACTATTATTAACCCCATTTTACAGATGAGGGAACTGGGCATATGTAAATTTAGTGACTTGGCTTGGGTCACACAGTTATTATGAATGAGACTGAATTTGAACTAGGTTATGAAGGGTTTTGGTTACAAAATAGAGGTATCTGAATTTGATCTGGTAGGGGTTAACCAATGAAATTTGTTGAGTGGCACTTGAGGTGGTCAGACTTGTACTTTAGGAAAATCATTTTGGCAACAGGGAGACCAACCATCTGGTTTTTGGAATAATATATGTGTAGAGTGATGAAGACCTGAACAAGGGTGGTTGTGGTATCAGAGATGAAAGGCAGCATATATGAGTGACATTAAGAAGGTAAGATGTACAGGCCTTGGCAACAAATTGAATATGGGATGTAAGAGACAATGAGGTGTTGAGAATGACACCTAGATTGCAAGCCTAAGGGACTGCACACTGACGCCGCGGCTGGTGCTCTATCTACCATCAGTTGACTTCCAAAGTCTCCTCCCCAAACTTTTCTAGTCAATTTACACCTTATATACTCCCTCCATATACTCTGTGACACAGTAACACCAACCCCTTTGCTATTCATCAAATAAGATGTTCCATCTCCCAACTAAAATCTATTAGATGGAATAATGATTCAATCACTGGGCCTGTAAAAAAAAAAAGACCTGAGTGTAAATAGAGATGTTAATTGAATCCATGAGAGCTGATGAGAGCACTATGTGAAATTGTGTAGAAGGAAAAGAAGAGAGGGTCCAGGACAGAGCCACGTGGGACACCAAGGTTAGAGAACATGAACTGGAAAGAGGATCCAGCAAAGGAGACAACAAATGAAAAGTCAGATATGTAGTAGGAGAACACGGAGAGAAAGAAGAGAATATCAAAGAAAATAAGGTAATCAACAGTTACATAGATTGCAGAGAGGTCAAAAAGAATGAGGACTAAGGAAAGACCAGTAGATTTAGCAATTAAGAAATTGTTGGGGAAGAGCCAAGATGGCAGCCTAGAAGCAGGAAAACTCTGTGAGCTCCCCACACAACCACCTTAAATACCTATAAAATATGACTAAACATACTTTAGAACTACAGAACCCACAAAGTGACAGAGAGAAACAAATCTCCCACTGAAGGCAGCCTGGAAGGCAGACAGAAAGGGTCCATCACAGCATGTTGGGAGCCCAGCCCAGCCCAGCATAAGGCAGTGGTTTTAGCCCCAGGGCAGCCCTGACCAGCAGCGGCTGAAGGGACTTTGGGAGAGTGGATCACTAGCAGCAGTGGCAAATTCCAGAATTATCAACCCATAAATGCCAAAGGCAAGTTAAAAGGTCAGTATGGAACTCTATTGGAACTAGGAGGACAGAGGAGCGTGGTCTGGACCCTGCCTCCAGGGCAAGAAGTGGCTGGGGAGTTGTGGTCATGTGGCTGCTGCCACATGGCTGCTTCAGAACTCCTGGCCTGCAGATCATAGGGGGAACAAGTGATCATTCTAAGGGTAATTGCTCTTGCTTTAACCTGCTTTGATCTGGATCTCTGTCTTGGGAGGAGGGCCTAGGGTGTATGGCCAATGGGTCAGAGCTTGTGGGGGCTACAGAGAGTGCACCCAACTAATAGCTCCAGCAGCTGCAAAAAACCCTAGTGATTGGGCACAAAGCTGTCCTCTCTGGAAACAGAGTTCTACTGTGGGAAAAAGTTCAAAAATCACTTAATTGAGTGACAACATGAGCAAGAAAAAGGAAGCAAGGCAAGCACAGCAATCAAAACTTAGATTCCACTTTGGAGGATAAAAAAGATCAAAGCATGAAACAGGAGGAAGACAACAAAGTCAGAATTCCTGCACCAAAAGCTTCCAAGAAAAATATGAACTGCTTACAGGCCATGGAGGAGCTCAAGAAGGATTTTGAAAATCAAATAAGAGAAGTGAGGAAAAATTGGGAAGAGAAATGAGAATGATGCAAGAAAATAATGAAAAACGAGTGAACAACCTGACTGAAGAAATGACACCTTAAAAATAGACTAACTCAAATGGCAAAAGAGGCCCAAAAAGCCAATGAGGAGAAGAAGGTCTTAAAAAGCTGAATTTTCCAGATGGAAAAAGAATCTCCAAAGCTCACTGAAGAGAATAATTCCTTCAGAATTAGATTGGAGCAAATGGAAGCTAATGACTTTATGAGAAATCAAGACACTATAAAACAGATCCAAACAAATGAAAAAAATAGAAGGCAATGCGAAATATCTCATTGAAAAAAACCACTGATCTGGAAAATAGATCCAGGAGAGATAATTTAAAAATTGTTGGACTACCTGAAAGCCATGATCAAATAAAGAACCTAGAAATCATCCTTCAAGAAATTCACAAGGAATATTGCCCTGATAGTTTAGAACCAGAGGGAAAAATGGAATTGAAAGAATTCACCAATCACCTCTTGAAAAAGATCCCCAAAAGAAAACTCCTAGGAATATCATAGCCAAATTCCAGCGTTCCCAGGTTAAGGAGAAAATACTGCAAGCAGTCAGGAAGAAGTAATTTGAGTATTGTGGAAGCACAATCAGGATAACCCAAGACCTAACAGCTTCTTTATTATGGGATCAAAGGGCTTGGAATATGCTATTCCAGAGGTCAAAGGATCTAAGATTAAAACCAAGAATCACCTACCCAGCAAAACTGATTATAATGTTTCAGGAGAAAATATGATCATTCAATGAAATAGAGGATTTTCAAGTGTTTTTTTTTTCTTAGCAATTGAGTTTAGTAACTTGCTCAAGGTTACATGGCCAGTTATTTCTGGGTGTGGTGCTAAGTATCTGAACCCAGATTCGATCCTAGGTCGTCCCGACTCTGGGGCTGGTACTCTTACTCGCTGTGCCACCTTCTCCCCCGCCCCCCCCCATTTTCAAGCATTCTTGATGAAAAACCAGAGTTGAATAGAAAATTTGACATTCAAATACAAGAAGCAAGAGAAGCATGAAAAGGTAAACAGGGAAAAGAACCCTTATCAAAAAAAAAGAACTTATCAAAGTTGAACTGTTTACATTCCTACATGGAAAAAATGATAATTATAACTTATGAAACTTTTCTCAGTATGAGAATAGTTGAAGGGAATATAAATGTGTGTGTGTATGTCTGTATGTGAAGGTGTATGTGTGTATGAATACATATGTGAGTGTACATAGACACACGACACGGCATCAGTCGAATAGGAAGGGATGAAATTTAAATAATGAAATTAAGAAGTGAGAGAGGAATGTAATGGGGGGTAGGGAGAGAAAAAATAGGGTAAATTATCACATATAAAAGAGTCAAGGGAAAACTTACAATGGAGGGGAAGAACAGGAAGACAAAAGAGAATGGTCAATCTTACTCTCATTGAATTTGGCTTAAGGAGGGAATAACATACACACTAAATTGTGTATCTTACCCTATAGAAAAGTAGGGGGGAAGGGGATAAGAAAGGCGATGATAGAAGGGAGGGCAGATTTGTGGGGGGCAGGGTAGTTAGAAACACACACTTTTTAAAAGGGACAGGGTCAAAGAAGAAAAATAGAACAAGTGGGGGGCAAGATAGGATGGAGGGAAATATAGTCAGTCTTTTACAGTAGATCCACTATGGACATATTTTGTGTTACTACACATGTACAACCTATATTGAGTTGCTTATCTTCCCAGTAGGGGGGTGTGACAAGGGAAAAAGGGAAAGAATCTGGAATTCAAAGTTTTAAAATCAAATGTTTAAAACATTATTATTATTATTACTATTTTTTACATGCAACTGGGAAATAAGATATACAGACACTAGGGTATGGAGATCCATCTTGCCCTACTGGAAAGTTGGAAAGGGGATGGGGAACGATATAGGAGAGAGCAGATTGGGGGAGGGGGTATTCAGTGGGATAGCTGTTTTGGGGTGGTGGGTAGGGGAAAGATGGAGAAAATTTGTAAGTCAAAATCTTGTGGAAATGAATGTTATAAACTAAAAATAAACATAAATTTTAAAAAATAAAAAAGAGAGAAGTTGTTAATAAATTTGCAAAGAATAGATTTGGTTGAATGTTGAAGTAAAAAGTCAAACAATAAAGAATTATGAAGAAAGTAAGAGGAAAGTCAGTGGGAGTATCTACTGTAGACAGTTTTCTCAAGGAGTATAGCCATGAAAGGGAGAAGGAAAATGTAACTATGGCTAGATGGATCAAGTGAGGATTTTTAAGGATGGTAGAGGCATGGATATGTTTGTATGTAGTAGAGAGGAAGCAATCAAAGATAAGTGAGAAAATGGGGGTGATAGAGATAGCAATCAACCAGAGACAACAGTTTGCATGAGATCATTTGTGCAAGAAAGACACCATAAATAAATAGAAGGCTTTGCCTTTGAAGTGAGAAGGGTCAGCCCATTTTGTAAGACAAAAGTGAAGGAGGAGATAATGGCAGAAGGTAGCAAAGCTATGAGATAAGAGGAGGGGAGAAATCTTTTTGTGAATGACCTCAAGTTTTGAGTTAAATATCAAACAAGATTCTTGGCTGGCAGGGTAGGGGAAGGATGCAATTTGAAGAAGGATTGAAGAGGTTTGGAAGATTCACTGAGGTGAGTGGGACAGTAAATTAAATAGGGAGTCATAAAAAGATTGTCCTACAGAAGTGAGAGTTCATAGAAAGCTGGGAAATAATGTTTACAGTCAGAGTCTCTAATAAAGACCTCATTTCTAAAATATATAGAGAACTGAATAAAATCTATAAGAAAACAAGTCATTTCCCAATTGATAAATGGTCAAAGGATATGAAAAGGCAGTTTTCAGGTGAAGAAATTAAAACTATCTGTAGGCCTATGGAAAAATGCTCTTCATCACTATTGTCTAGAGAAATGCAAATTAAAATAAATCTGAGGTACCACATCATATTTACCAGATTGACCAACATGACCCAACAGGGAAATAATAAACATTGGAGAAGATGTGGGAAAATTGGAACACTAATGCATTGTTGGTGGAATTGTGAACTGATCCAAGCATTCTGGAGAACAATTTGGAATGATATCTAAGGGAGTATAAAAGTGTGCATGCTGTTTGAGCCAACATCACCACTACCAGGTCTGTATTCCGAGTTGATCATAAAGAAGGGAAAAGAACCCACATGTACAAAAATATTTATAGCAGCTCTTTTTTTTGGTGGCAAAGAATTGGAAATTAATGGGATGCTCATTAGTTTGGGCAATGACGGAACAAGTTGTGGTATATGAATGTAATAGAATACTGTTATTCCATAAGAAATAGTGAGTAGGTGAATTTCAGAAAATCCTGGAAAGACTTGCATGAACTGATGCTGAGTGAAGTGAATAGAACCAGGAGAACACTGTACACAGGAACAACGACATTGTGTGATGACCAACTTTGTTAGACTTACCTCTTCTGAACAATGCAATGATCTAAGACATTTTCAGAAGACTCATGAAGGAAAATGCTGTCCATATCCAGAGAAAGAATTTTGTAATCTGATTGCAAATTTAAATATACTATTTTCATTGCTTTTTACTAGCTAAGAAATACAGTGATGGATTGATCAGTGGAATAGGTTAGGTATGTAAGACACAATAGAAAATGACTATTGTAATCTACTGCTTAATAAATCCAAAGACTCCAGCTTCTCAGTTAAGAGCTCACTGTTCAACAAAAACTTCTGAGAAAATTGTAAATATTATGATAGAAACTAGATTTAGACCAACATATTTCACCCTATACCAAGATAAAGTCAAAATGGGTACATTATTTAAATATAAAGGCTGATACCATAAGCAAACTAGGAGAGTCAGTATTAGTGTACCTGTCAGATCTATGGAGAAGGGAAGAATTTATGATCAAACAAGGGATAGAGAACATTGTGAAATGCAAAATGCATAATTTTGATTAAATTAAATTGAAAAGTTTTTGCATAAACAAAGCCAATGCAATCAAGATTAGAAGGGGAGCAGAAAGCTGAGAAATTATTTTTTGTGACCACTATCTCTGATAAAGGCCTTATTTCTAAAATATATAGAGAACTGAGCTGAATTTATGAGAATACAGTCATTCCCAGCTGATAAATGGTCGAAGGATATGAACAGGCAGTTTTCAGAGGAAAAAATTAAAGCTGTCTATAATCATATGAAAAAAAAGCCCTAAATCAGTACTGACTAGAGAAATGCAAATCAAAACAACTCTGAGGCATCACATCACACCTATCAGATTGGCCAACATGACAAAGTATGAAAATGATAAATGCTGGGGAAAAAAAGCTTTGTTGGTGGAGTTGTGAACTGATTCAACCATTCTGGAGAGCAATTTGGAATTCTGCTCAAAGGGCTATAATACTGTGCATACCCTTTGATCCAGCAATACCACTTCTAGGGCTATATCCCAAAGAGATCATAAAACAGGAAAAGGACCCACATATTCAAAAATATTTATATCAGCTCTTTTTCTTGAGACTAAGAATTGGAAATTGAGGGGATGCCTATCAATTGGGGAATGGCTGAACAAGTTGTGGTATATGAATATAATGGAATATTATTGTGCTATAAGAAAGGATGAGCAGGTGGTCTTCAGAAAAAATGTGGAAAGACTTATATGAATGGATGCTGAATGAAATGAGCAGAAGAGGAAAACATTTTACACAGTAACAGCTACATTGTGTGATGACTGATTTTAATAGATGTAGCTCTTCCCAGCAATGCAAGGATATAAGACAACTCCAAAAGTCTAACAATGGAAAATTATCTGCATCCAGAAAAAGAAGTCTGGAGCCTGAATGCAGATGGAAGCATACTATTTGCTCTCCTTTTGTTGTTTTGTTTTGTTTCTACTTTCCCATGGTTCCTCTAATTAGTTCTAATTCTTCTTTACATCATGACTGATGTGAAATTTTTTAATATGAATGTATAAGCAGAAGCTATATCATATAGCATGCCATCTTGAGGAAGGGGACAGAATTTAAGACAAAATTTTATGGAAGTGAATATTGAAAACTAAAATTAAATAAATTAATTATATTAAAAATAAATTCTCACTTTCAGACAAAAGAAACATACTATTTTCTGTTTTTTTTTGTGGTTTTTCCCTTTCGTTCTGATTCTTCTCTCACAACATGACTAATGTGGAAATATGTTTAATATGATTGCACATGTATAGCCTATATGAGATTGCATGCTTTCTTTAAAAAAATATTTACTTTTAGTTTACAACAATCAGTTCCACAATCCCTTGAGTTCCAAATTTTCTCCCCTTCCTTCTCCCCCCCCCAAGCAGCATGCAATCTGATATAGGTTCTAGAAATACTTTCACATTAAACATTAGTCAAGTTGTAAAGAAGAATTCTAACCAATGGAGTGAACAATGAGAAAGAAGAATGAAACAAAACTAAACACAAAAGAGAGAGAGAGAGCAAGTAGTTTGCTTCACTCTGCATTCAGACTCTGTAGTTCTTTTTTCTGGATGTGGATATCCCTTTCCATCATGTTTTGGATTTGTCTTATAACCTTGCATTGCTGAGAGGAACTCAGTCTATCAAAGTTAGTCATGACAGATGCAATGTGTCTGTAATTGTGTACAAAGTTCTTCTGGTTCTACTCTCCTCACTCAGCATCAGTTTATATAAGTTTCTCTAGGCTATTATGAAATCTGTCTGCTCATCATTTCTTATAGCACAATATTATTCCATTGCATTCATATACCACAACTTGCTTAGCCATTCTCAATTGATGGGCATCCCCTTGATTTGCCACCAAGAAAAGAGTTTCTATAAATATTTTTCTGCATACAGGCCCTTCTCCCACTTGTATGATCTCTTGGAATATAGCCCTAGAAGTACTATTGCTAGGTCAAAGGGTATGCACTTTTTTTTTTTTTGCTTTTTTGGAGGGGGGGAAGGTAGGGCAATTGGGGTTAAGTGATTTACCCAAGGTCACATGGCTAGATTTGTGTTGTGTCTGAGGCGGGATTTGAACTCAGGTCCTCCTGACTCTAGGGCTGATGCTCTACTCACTGTGCCACCTAACCCCCCCCCCCACAAACCAAAAATATGCACTTTTTTATCGCCCTTTGGACATAGTTCCAAATTGCTCTCCAGAATGGCTGGATCAATTCACAACTCTTCCAACAATGCATTAGTGTTCCAATTTTTCCACATCCTCTCCAGCATTCATCATTTTCCTGTTTTGTCATCTTAGCCAATCTGACTGGTGAAATGTGGTACCTCAGATTTATTTTAATTTGCATTTCTCTAATCAACAGTTATATAGAGCATTTTTTCAAATGCTTATAGATATCTTTAATTTATTCCTCTGAAAACTGCCTGTTCATATCCTATGATCATTTATCAATTGGGGAATGACTTGTATCCTTATAAATTTGATTCAGTTCTCTCTATATTTTAGAAGTGAGGCCTTTATCAGAGACACTGGTTGTAAAACTTCTTTCCCAATTTTCTACTTCCTCCTAATCTTGGTTACATTGGCTTTATTTGTACAAAAACTTTTCAGTTTATTATAATCAAAGTTACCCATTTTGCATTCTGTAATGCTCTCCATCTCATTTGGCCATAAATTCTTCCCTTCTCCATAAATCTGACAGGTTAACTATTCCTTGCTTTTCCAGATTGCTTACAGTATCAGCCTTTATATCTAGATCAGATTGTATGATCTCTTGAGGAGGAGGAGGAGAGGGAGGGGAGGAATTGGAATAAAAAATCTTATAAAATCCAATGTTGAAAACTAAAAATGAAGAATGAATAAACATTTGAAAAATAAAATAAAAATAATTGAGGACTCAGTTAAGAGTATTTAGCATGTACCTGTGGTGGACATAGTCACCACTGTTTTTAAATTTTCTCTAGCTTCATTCAGCCGCATGCATAAAGGCTCAAATGCAGCAGATGATGTAAGTGATACAAGGCTGAGGCTCGGCAGGCAAGTTCAGTGATACAATTAGGGAATACTGGACTCAGGAGCAGAGGGCATTATATAATTGAATTGGTTCTCCAAGTGATCAAGATGGGGAGAGGAGCACTGTATTGTTGGTGCAGGGCTAATGAACTAGGAAGAACTGAAGGATCTTAGGTTTGGAGTTCACAGTGTAAATGAACATGTTTTGGGGTATAAAGAAGGGTATAAAAGTATAAAGTTATAAAGAAAAATATAATGACAGAATTGAGATCTTTCACAACTTTTATTTTATAGTCTAAATTTATTTATTTATTTTTTAGTTTTCAACATTCACTTTTTTAAGATCTTCAATTCCAAGTATTTTTGTCCCTCTCTTCCTCCCCAAGATGTCAAACAATATGATCTAGGCTGTACATGTACAATCATATTGAACATTTCTATATTAGTCATGTTATGAAAGAATCACAACAAAAGGGAAAAACCATGAGAAAGGAAATAAAACCAACAAAAAAGTTAAAACAGTACATTTTGATCTGCATCCAGACTCCATATTTCTTTCTCTGGATGTGGATAGCATTCTCCATTATGTTCTCCTGGTTCTGCTCACTTTGCTCAGCATCAGTTCATGTAAGTCTTTCTAGGTTTTTCTGCACACTAATATTCCATTACATTCAAATGCCATAATTTGTTGAGCCTTTCCCCAAATGATGGGCATTCCCTTAATTTCCAATTCTTTGCCACCAAAAAAGAGCTGCTATATTTTTGTATGTGTGGGTCTTTTTTCCATTTTTAAATGATATCTTTGGATCCCTTATTATTACTATGTATATTATATTACTATATATATTATTATGACTATATATATATATTACTAGATTTCATGAACACAGAGATGATGCATTTGAGATCAATAATCTTTGTGATGATATGAGCTTAAGTGACAGTGTAGGTCATATGAAATTAGCAAGTTGAGGAATTTGGAGGTTAGGGTATTTGAAGAAGTACCAATATGCATATGCAAGAATTAAGAAGAGAAAAAGACTTTGAGCTAGGAACCAAACTTGTAGATGAAAGAAGGGGAATGTCCTGGAGAGTGGTTGTCAACAACTATCAGAATTTAGTGGAGGATAGAAAGTAATGGAGTGCTATGGTCCATTGGGTCATGAAGAGTCAGACATGACTGAATGAACAAATAAATCAGAATTTTGATTGAGTGGTATACATGTTTTGAGTGAACTTCAGAGAAGGAGGGGTTACTGAGTGATAGTAGTAGATGGAAGCTTGGAAGTGGCAAACTAGAGCAAAGAATATTACAACTCCCCCACCTCTAACAATGAGTGAAAGTTCAACCAGTACTAGAAAGGGAGACTAAGGAGGCTATGTCATTAGCAGGGAGCCAGTTCTCAGAGGGAACCAGAAGATAGAAGAAATGAGAAGAGAAAGGATTTAAGATGAAAGTAACTGAAACTAATGTAATTCCAACCATTCAAGTATCTTTTTAGTCTCTTCTCAAGAATTCTCTTTCTCAACGCTAGAAAAAATTAAACCAGTTCTTTAAACAAAGCAATCCTCTTCATCATTTTTCTTTGGACTTCAGTTTATCTCCAATCAGGAAAGAAAGTGAGTCTCTTTACCAATGATGGCAGCTAGGTGGCACAGTGAATACAGCACTGACCCTAGATTCAGGAGGACCTGAGTTCAAATCTGGCTTCAGACACTTGACACATTTACTAGCTTTGTGACCTTGAGCAAGTCACTTAACTCCAATTGCCTTGCTTTCCCCCTCCAAAAAAAAAAGACAAGAAAAGAAAAGAAAGATGAAAGTAAGTTTGTGGTTTCTTATGGAGCAGGCATTCCAGAGAGTACAGTAGAATGAGTGAATAAATTTAGAGTTGGATATTGTGGGTCAGGGGGAATGGCAATAAAACATCCAGCATTGGGGTATGTGGAATGGGGCCTGAACCACCAGTGGTTGAGAATCACTAGGGTAAGGAGGATATTATGTAAGGGGGAGTTTCTTAATTAGTGAGGAATTACTTTAGGTAAATAAATACATAGATTTGGCCTCAGGGTAGTTAAGTCAAGGGGACAGATGCTTAGAATTGAAGGATGACATTCCTCCCCTTCCAGGTTAGGAGACCTGGTCACAGGGAATGGTTTTTTCTCCCCCTACCCAAAGATATAGGACTATTGAGTAATGGAATGTCAGTTTTCCTTTTCCCTGTAATCCTGGAGAGAAGGCAGAAGACCAGCTATGGTGGAATGGCATTTTCTCTGCTTTTCCCAAATGCAAGTCTGGTGCATATTTAAATGGTGCTTCTTCACTTCCCATAGGATGCTGGAGATGGGGTGCTATGGAATAATGTTATCTCTCCTCATCACAAAGGCAGCAGGCTAGTGTGTGATAGAATGATGTTTCTTCTCTTCCAGTAGAAGTCTAGAGACCTTCAGCAGTTCTATGTTTCAAGCATATTAATTTGGCAGTTGTGTGGAGGATGGTTCCAAATTGGGGAAAAATTCAAGCATAGAGACCACTTAGGAAATTATAGAATTAGGCCAGGAAAGAGGTGATGAATACCTAAACTAGGGTAGCTGTGTGAGTAGAGAAAAGGGGAGCAAATGCGAGAAAGATTATGGAAGTAGTATCATCAAGATTTGTAAACTGATTGGATATATGTAGTTAAAAAGAATGAAGAGTTGAAGCACAGAAGAAAGTTATGAAATTGGGTGACTGAAAGGTTGGTGGTTCCTTTTAACAAAATAGGGAAAATTGGAGGAAGGATGAGATTACTGGTAAAAATAATGAGTCCTCTTGGACATGTTGAGTTTAAGATGCTAATGGAATATCTGAGTAGATATGTTTAACAGGTGGTTGTCAATGTGAGACTAGAATTTGTGACATAAATTAAAGTTGGATGTATAGATTTTTAGAGGCATCTATGTAAAGGTAATAATTAAACCCAGGGGAATTGATGAAAGATCATTGAAGGAGAGTGTGAGAGAGAAAAGAAAAGGGCTTAGATTAGAACCTTGAGGGGCACATGTTTAGTGGTTGAGAAATGAATGAGGAGTAAGTCAAAGAAACTATGGAAGAATGATCAAACAGATAGGATCAGCTAAGGGAGGGAAGAGGGCACAATGTCATGAAAGCCAACAGAGCAGAGACTCAAGGGGTAGTCAATAATATAAAAAAGCTGCAAAAAGGTCAGATAAGATGAGAATTGAGAAAAGACGATGGAGTTTAACATTTAAGAGATTGTTGTTATGGCAACTTTAGGGAGAGCAGTATGAGGGGAATGGTGAATTTTGAAGCCAGATTTCAAAGTATTTAGTAGTAAATGGAAGGTGAAGAAATATAGGCAAGTGGTGTATTGGATTCCTGCCAGGAGTTTAGCTGTATAAGAGAGGAGATGGAGTTTGAGAAGACTTCAAGATCAAATGAGTCTTTTTGTTTGTTTATATCTGTCCATATATCTGTCTGTCTATTCATCCATCCATCATCTATCTATCTATCTATCTATCTATCTATCTATCTATCTATCTATC
>NW_027187360.1:18086221-18107339 GCF_028583685.1 Petaurus breviceps papuanus | reverse complement strand
ATCTATCTATCTATCTATCTATCTATCTATCTATCTATCTATCTATCTATCTGTCTGTCTGTCTATCTATGTTTCAAAATTAGGAAGATCTGGGCGTATGTGTAGACAGTAAGGAAGAAACTAGGGGAAAATGAGGAAGAAGAAATGATCACAGAGAAAGAGACGGGAGTGATGGGATATAACCTAGCTAGCTCCCCTGGTTCTCCTTTACCACCGCCTTACTTCTCTACTTTCTTGGTACTTTTATATTTAGTCCATTTTCTTATAAATGTTTTATATAAATGGATGTTTTTCTGTTCACTCAGTTATTTGTTGGTCTGTTTCTGTCTTCCATACTCTTTTAAGCATTAGGAAGACAGGGAATTTTGTGCTTTCATTTTAATTTCTACAGTACTTAGTTCAGTCTGATACTCTCGATAGAAGTATTCAGAATGGCCTCTTGATATTTATAAAGGGGTTACTATATTCAATCCAAACAAATAAAATGATCAAACTGATATTATACCTCTATGTTTGTCTATGATATTTTTCCTTAATTTATTTGGTCTAAGGAGAAGAGTTGAAACAACTGATTTCATTGGGATTTGTACTCTTTGTGGTTGGTTCTAGTGTTGAGGTCACCAAATCTCTCCAAATTCACTCTACTTTCTCCATAATGAGTGATATTGATTCTATCAGAGTATTCTATGTACTTCCCACAGAAGGAAAGAGGTGGCCTGCTTCCCTTCCGCCCTCCCTCCACCCCTTACTGTTTACATTCATCCCAGAAACAAGAAGGAAATTTGACTTTTATTTATCTTACTAATTCCATGATTATCTGGGCGGAGAAGGAACTTTGAATTTATCACCAAAACCTATTTTTCTGAATTTTGAAATACCCTTGAAACTGAAAAACATGAAGGGTATCATATATTATAGATAATTACTATGAAAAAACAAATGGCTATCTTATATTCAAGAATAAAAGAAATGCATTTTTTGGAGGAAACAACTTGCAGAAATACACTACACCCCTCCCTATTTTCATATAGCTCTTTGTTCTGCCCATTTTCAAGTTTAGGGCCAACTTTTCTTCCTCAGACCTTTACCAAACCTCTAGGGAATGCCTATTCTAAAAGGTAAAGGGCTAAGCTTATGATCTGGATCCAAATTCTCCATCACCAACCTTACAAAAGACCTCAACTAATTTAGATTAAAATTTATGTAAAATTAGTACACCACCAGTTTCTGAAAGGACTTGAGGCAGCTTACAAAATAAAACAGTGAAAGACAGCACTTTTCATGAAAAAAAAAACAAAAACAGAACAGAAACCATCTGAGGGGAGCCGAAGGAATAGATGCTTTCAGGGAACTCACTTGATCAAACTACATTTGGATAATGAATTTGGCTCTCAACTTTCTGTGAATTAGGGCCAAAAGGAAAATATGTTGGGTTACACAGATAGTTGTAGTTTTCCAACAAGGAAAAGCAAATTCATCTGTAGAGTTAAAAATGTTTCTTTAACCATATTCAAACAGAAAGGGCTTCCATGGTATAATGTGCACAGAATTAGCACTGTATTTTGAGAGAGGGAGAGAAAATTCATTCTTTGGTTCTTAGAATATTAAAACCTTTATAAAAATTAATACAGTTACCAAATGTTCTCATTTTAACCCATTTCAATTTCCAAAAAAATATTTTATATATTTATTTTTAGTTTTCAACATTCATTTCCATAACATATTGAGTTACAAATTTTATCCCTGTCTTTTCCCTTCCCCACCCCAAGATAGCAAGCCAACTGAATACCCCTTTCCCCAATCTGCTCTCTCTTATATCCTCCAACATACACCCTCTAACTTTCTAGTTGGTCAAGATGGATTTATATACCCCTGTGCTTGTATATCTTAGTTACCAGTTCCATGTAAAAAATAATTTTTTAGCGTTTGTTTTGAAAACTTTGATTTCCAGATTCTTTCCTTTCCTCCTTCCTCAACCACCCCCACTGGGAAGATAAGCAATTCAATATATGTTGTACATGTGTTGTTATGTAAAATGTTTCCATAGTAGTTATATTGTAAAAAAGTAGCAATATTTCCCCCCCATTCTATCCTGCCCCCCCACTTATTCATTTTTTTCCTTTGACTCTGTCTCTTTTCAAAAGTGTGTACTTCTAACTACCCTCTCTCCCAAGGTACTCTCCTTTCTATCATCCTCCCTTTTATCCCCTTCCCCCCTACTTTCCTGTAGGGTAAGATACCAATTCAGTGTGTATGTTATTCCCTCCTTAAGCCAAATTTGATGAGAGTAAGGTCGACCCATTCCCTTTCACAATCCTGCTCTTCCCCTCCATTGTAACAGTTTTCTATTGCCTCTTTCATATGACATAATTTACCCTATTCTATCTCTCCTTTTCTCCTTCTCTCACTATTTTCCTCTCTAACCTCTCAATTTTATTTTTTAGATATTATCCCTTCCTATTCAACTGATCCTGTGTCCTCTAGGTATAGATGTACACACATATATACACACTCACATATGTATTTATACACACATATACCCTCCTCTACATACATATATCTGTAAGCATATCTATACATATATATTCCCTTCAACTATCCTCATACTGAGAAAAGTTGCATGAGTTTCAATCATTGTTTTGCCATGTAGGAATGTTAATAGTTCAACTTTAATAAGTTCATTAAGATTTCTTTTTCCTCTTTACCTTCTCATGCTCCTCTTGCTTCTTGTATTTGAAAGTCAAATTTTCTGTTCAGGTCTGGTTTTTGCATCAAGAATACTTGCAAGTCCTCTATTTCACTGAATCACCATATTTTCCCTTGAAGCATCTCAGTTTTTCTGGGTAGGTGATTCTTGGTTTTAATCTTAACTCCTTTGGCCTCTGGAATATCATATTCCAAGCCCTTCAGTCCCTCAGTGTAGAAGCTGCTATATCTTGTGTTATCCTGATTGTGTTTCCACAATACTCAAATTGTTTCCTCCTGGCTGATTTTAACATTTTCTCTTTGACCTGGGAACTCTGGAATTTGGTTATGATATCCCTAGGAGTTTTCTTTTTGGGATCTTTTTCAAGAGGTGATTGGGGAATTCTTTCAATTTCTATTTTGCCCTCTGGTTCTAGAATATCAGGGCAATTTTCCTTGAAAATTTCTTGAAGGATGATTTCTAGGCTCTTTTTTTGATGATGGCTTTTAAGTAGTCCAATAATTTTTAAATTATGTCTCCTGGGTCAATTTTCCAGGTCAATGGTTTTTCCAATGAGTATTTCACATTGTCTTCTGTTTTTTCATTTGTTTGGATCTGTTTAATAGTATTTTCATTTCTCATAAAGTCATTAGCTTCTATTTGCTCCAATCTAATTTTAAAGGAATTATTCTCTTTGGTGAGTTTTTTAAATTCCTTTTCCATCTGGGCAATTTAGCTTTTTAAGACATTCTTCTCCTCCTTGGTTTTTTGGGCCTCTTTTGCCATTTGAGTTAGTCTATTTTTAAAGTTATTTTCTTCAGTATTTTTGGGTCTCCTTTAGTAGGCTGTTGACTCTCTTTTCATGATTTTCTTGCATCATCCTCATTTCTCTTCCTTGATTTTCAAAATCCTTCTTGAGCGCC
Organism: Petaurus breviceps papuanus; assembly: GCF_028583685.1. NCBI lineage: Eukaryota > Metazoa > Chordata > Mammalia > Diprotodontia > Petauridae > Petaurus > Petaurus breviceps. The sequence continues at coordinate 18,103,730 of NW_027187360.1, read as the reverse complement.
TCCATGGCTTGTAACCAATTCATATTTTTCTTGGAAGCTTTTGATGTAGGAGTTTTGACTTTGTTATCTTCTTCTGGTTTCATGTTTTGATCCTTTTAGTCCGCAAAAAAGGATTCTATGGTCTAATTGTACTTCCTCTGCTTGCTCATCTTGCCAACCATTATTTTACTTTTTTTCTCTTTGCCATGGTAGAACTCTGCTTCCAGAGTGGAGTGGGCTTCATCCCAAATCACTGGGGTTTTTGCAGTTGTCAGAAGTATGAGGAGGGTGCCCCCTCTACAGCCACCCCAAGCTCTGGCACATTAACCCCAGAAACCCCACCCAAGTCTGTGACCCAGATGCAGGCAGGTCAAAACAAAAACAATTACCCTGAACTCTTGGTCCCCCTATGATCTGCAGGCCAGGAGCTCCAGTGGCAGCCACGTTTTAGCAGCTGCTGCCACTGAGCCTCGACCACCTCTGACTCTGGGAGCGAGGGCCAGACCGCTCTTCAGTCATCCAGTTTCAACAGAGTTCCCTACTGTCCTTTTACTTTCTCTTTGGTAGTTATGGGTTGAGAAGTCTGGAAACCACTACAGCTGCTGGTGATGAGCTCTCATGAAGTCTGCTCTGGATGGTCTGTGCCGCTGGTCTGGGCCACGCATCTGGACCTGTGTGGCTCAAGTGGGCCTGTAATTGGCTTCCAGCTCAGTGGGGTAGACCCTTCCTGTCGGCCTGCCAGGCTGCTTTCAGTGGGAGATTTGTTTCTCTCTGTCACTTTGTGAGTTCTGTAGCTCTAATATTTGTTTAGAGTCCTATTTTATAGTTATTGGAGGTGGTTGGAGAGAGAGCTCAGAAAAGTTCCTGCCTTTACTCTGCCATCTTGGCTCGTGCCTCCATTTCAATTTTTATGACAATGTGATAAACCAAGGCAATATGGGTTGGTAATTCTGGTTCTGTGAACCTTAAAGCTGAACAGGAATTAGAGAAAAAGATCCTGAGTGCATAAGTTACTAAGACCCTGATCTCACAGATAGATTGAGCAAGACCTTCTTGAACTACCTTTTCCTACTTCTTCAGACACAGTATAGTTCATACTTGGGAATATGGTTATGTCCTGTGCCATATGTTGACTTGCCAGTTGTACATACCTATGTCCATCACAATTTCCACCCCTCCTTCCTATCAAAACTGTCCTATGCACTATCTGCCTTGATCCTTTTCATTGGATATAATGAGTCTTCATAGTAGGGGTCAAATAAGCTTGACCTAAATATTTGGCCCCAGTTTTGACTTTGATATCCATAGTTTTTCTAGTAGGTTTACTATGAGCATCTGGTTAGTCTTTCTACTGATTCCACTCTGTTAAACCAGCCTTGGTCCATGCCCCGGTTGAAGTATTTGTGTCTTTGTTTTCTCTCCTCTCCCTCATCCTTAGTAGTTGAATACTTTATCTTAGTTCATCCAACCTGGAGCACTACCTCTGAATAGCAGTGCCCATGCCTAGTGCTATACTAACTGCTGTCAGATCTACTTCCATTCTCAACATCCTCTTATGTCCACCCATAAATCTACCATAATTTATGCTATTCAGATAATACTTATTATGCCACCTTATTTGCATATAAATCTTATTTAACTGAAGAACATGGATCATTAATAATGGAATTTTTGTCATTTTCAACAGGTGGGTGAAGAATATATTTTGGGGTGGGGATTCACAACTCCCCTTAAATAACATTTTGGCCTGGAGAAGATTGGACTTAGGGAGGTGGGGAAATCTTGACTGCTTTTGAGAGATGGAGAGGGTGTCATAGAGCCATAGACTTATCCATTGCATTTTCAAGGGGGAAAGGTGTAGAATGATCAGCCATGAACAGAAAGTTTCAGAGACATAAACTTTGCCTTGATATATGGGAAATATTTTCAGGATTAGAGCTTCCTTGAAGTGAAACAAGCTTTCTTTGGTGGTGGCTAGTACCCCAAGCAGCAAGCTTTCAAACAGGGGATAGATGACCATTTGTTCAAAGGGTTGTAGTGATTTCTTTTCAGGTATGGGTTGTATTGGATGACCTCTGTGTTTCTGCCAATCTGGAAAATCTGTATAAGAAGTTTTTCACAAAGATTCAAACTTCTGGTGCTTTTTTTCTACAGTTTTGGTAAAGACTAGATATGGGAAATAGGGTGGCACAGTGGATAGAGTGCTGGGCTTGAAGTCAGAGAGATTCATCTTTCTGAGTTCAAATCTGGTTTACTAGGTATGTGACCCTGGGCAAGACACTTAATCCTGTTTGCCTTAGTTTCCTCAAATGCAAAATGAGCTAGAGAAGGAAATAGCATACAAATCCAATATCTCTGCCAAGAAAATAGGGTCATAATGAGTCAGACATGAGTGAAATGACTGAACAACAACAGAAAGATAAGATAGATAGGCTCACATACAGGGCAAATTCTCTAAAACATTTGTAAGATCTCACCTTACAAACAGGTTGGAACAAAACAGACATGAATGAAAAAGTTGCAAAATTTTTCAGTGTCACAATAGAAAAAACATTTTGATGACTGAGTGGACCATATCCATCCTTTCTTCCTCTTTCCTTATCACTGTACCATGAAGATTCAAATTTTAGGCAATCACAGCAATGTGAGGTAGCAGATCCAGAAAATGTTTATTCATTTAACTCAGGAGAAAGGAAGCTTTGTCATCCCTGTTTGCAGCTTGGTTGCCAGGCTTCTTGGAGAGTTTGTGTCTTTCCTCTTGGGATATCCATAAGTGACTCTTGGCTCTCTCAAAGGCAGCAGATTTGGTGTGCTCCAGTAAAGACAGATATTATCCTTTTCAGAACATGTAAAGGCTAAATTCTTAAGGAAAACTCTCATATGCTTTGTAGGAAGGTTGGAATTCAGAGACACCCAGGTTTATTCGTGTGTGTGTGTGTGTATGTGTGTGTGTTTGGAAAATACTGGGATAAAACTGAACATATCATGCTCATTTGATGATGTAAATTTCCCCAGGACTGTGCCTTTTAAACGTATAATATAACAATGATGTAATTTGGTAAATAGATTGCATTCCAGAAACAGTAACTCCCAAGAAACTCGAACTCATTCCTCATAAAGATGTAATGGTCCCCACCTCTTGGAGACTTGATTTTCAGAACAAACACCTCTTACTTCTATGACATGGGAATGATAGTTTCCATCCTGTTTTTTGGAAAAAAAAAAAACCAAACAAAATAAAAAGGACTGATTTTAATTTGTGGCTTAACTTGGAATTGGCCATCTCTGACAATTTGGAGGTAAGCTGTGGGTATTTCGCTGTATTTGAGACAAAGGAATATGTTTACTGCTGAAGTGAAATGGCCACTTTAGCTCCATTCCTGTGATTATGGAACTTCAGTGAAACAAGGTGGACTGAACAATCAATGCTAAGGCTACATCTATTAGTCTTAGTCAGTAAGTACATCATTGGCTCTGAAAGAACTATTGTATTGATACAAAATATAGATCACTTACTATACCAATATGTGGTTAATGATTACAAGTTGGGGAATATTTATGGAATGTACATAGTAATAGCTAGGTGGATGAAATTGACAACTCAAGACCTTTCCCTTTGGGGAGGGGGGGCACATCACATAATGACACAATAGTGATAGCACATCAGCTAAAGGAAAAAAAAATCTAATTTCAGATCCCAAGGGGAAAAAAAATTCTTCATTCTACTTACTCCTACCCATTTTCTAGCGTTTCCCTCCCCCCCCCTTTTAAAGTCCAAGTTCTAAGTCAATATGTTTTTTTTTCCTCCCCATTCTTTTCTTCTGCGTGGCTTTCTCATAGGTTATTTTTTTTCTGAGAAAATAAGTTTTGGGGAAAAATCCCCTCATCAACAGCAAGAAATCCTCCATGCTAGAAACCCCAATGTACCCTTCTTATAGCAGAACAAAGAGCTCTATTTCATTATTTGAAAGGTATGGCTATTTTCCATCCTGAAGTGTGCATGCAATGGGTTTATTAAAAGCCATTTTTATTTTTTATTTATCTGCTTCCCTGTTTTTATATAGCCCATGTTTTGTTTCATAAAATAGAAGGGAAATGGGCAAAGAAACAGAAAGAAAGAGAACAAACTTTTCTTCTGGGACTAGATTAAGCAACACAGTTAGCCATGACATGACTATAGGGTTACTGTAGAATTATATTATAGTCATAAAGTATTAGAGTTAGAAGGCAGGCAGGCAACAAGCATTTATTAAATGCTTACCATATATTTGCTACTTTGTCAAGTACTGGTGATGCAAACATGAGTAAGAGGAAAGGCAGTCCCTGCCCTTAAGAAGTTTACAATCTAATGGGGAAGGACAATAATAAAAGGGATCTGATATGTTGGAGTAATGAACATGCACTGAGCTATGTTGGTACAGTCTGGATAGTCAAAAGCATAACTGGGAAGGGAATGAAGGCTGGCTATCTTGGTTCCCTTCCCAAAATGGAGGCTCTAGAAGGAATTCACCAACTAATGAAGGGGCATGTGGGGCAGCAGAATGTTTCATGAGGAAGAATAATATGAACTCAGAAAAGATGGGATGGAACCAAAGGATAGCGGAATTTAAATACCAAAGAGAAGAAATTAGGTAATAGGGAGCCATTGCAACTGTTTGAGCAGGAGAATAACATAGAAAGTCCAGTGCTTTAGAAATATCAATTTTGTTGCAGATGCAAGGCTTTTAATAAAGCACTGGTATCAAACTTAATAAAGTATGTGACCACTAACACATATGCAAGAATCTGCCAGCTCCATATTCACTTAGAAAACATATTAATCATGTTTTATTATATTTTTACTTTATTAAATATTTTTCAATTACATTTTAATGTGGATCAGCAGTACTATGAAGTGTGGGTGTGAGGGTGAACCAAAGCATTTGGCTTTGTGTTTGACACATGTGGTTTGAAATGTTACAGTATATAGAGTCAGGAACAATTGGATACAAATCCTGCCTCAATTACTTTCTGACTAAGTATATATTGTCTTTCAGTATCAATTGTTTCATTTGTTAAATAGGATTAATAACAGTACCAACCTCACAGGGCTGTCATAACCACCAAATTAGATATGCTATATAAATCATTTTACAAAATTTCAAGTGTTATATCATTGCTAGGTCCTGGTGTTGCTGTTCTTAATAAAGTCATACAGGAAATTAGTGGGAAAATCAAAGCTTGTACTCACATTTCCTGGTTCCCTGTGAAAGGCTCTTTCTATTGACTTTCAAATGAAGCTAGAACTTTATACTAGTACTTAGCAACACACCAAGATACTATATTAAACTGTATCACATTTACAGTGGAACTTCCTCTGAAAATATTAGAGATTTGTCTTGAAATAGTGGTTGTCATAGCATCTTTGTACTTTTCCTGCAACAGCAATGAATAATAGAAGTCTAACAGGTTAGACACTCATCTTAATGTCTTGGCCTCCTTAAAGCAGTTCAGCCAAATAAGTAGAATAAGTCTTACATTTCACATATAAATAACCATGTGCAAAGGTGTGATACAAGGTGGTAGAAGTTAGTCAATCAGTCAATAAGCATTTATTAAACAAATATCATACTTCAGGCATTGTGCAAAGTGCTGAGGCTAAAAATAAAGGCGAAAAATCCCTTTTTGAAATATGCTTACTCTCTAATGATGAAGGCAACATACACAAAGAAGCTGAAAATGGAGGCGCTACTCATTAAGAGGGAAATGGAGATCTGAATGCATCCTGGTAAGAAGTGAAGTGATGACTGATTTGAGCACCTTCCTTGAATAGGCTTTTGGAGAGGAACTAAAGAATCAGAAGAAGGGAGTATAAAGGAGTCCTGAGACCAAAACATTTAAGAACTGCCCCTCTAGTAGATCTCTAAATATATACCTCTATCTAGTGCTTTACCTCTTCAGGGTAAAATCATTTTTTAAAATGAAGCTACATGTAGCTAACATGTTCAGAAAGCAAACTGTTACAAAGCAGTCATTGTCTATACTATTTCAAACAAAGCTGATCAAAAGAACAGGCTAGATAAATAAAATCCAGAAGAAAATGAAAAGATAATCTCATTTTTTTAATGAATCTTGGAACATAAATGGTTTAAAGAGGACTCCTTATGTAACAAACCTGCTGGAAAAATTAGAAAACAGTTTAACAGAAAACTTATTTACTTGTATCTTATCTCATATACTCCAGTAACACTCCAAATAGACAAATGACTGGAGTTTAAATGGTTATCTCATTTAAAAAAGTAGAGGCAGATGGAAGCATGGTACCTTGGGAAGAGTGTTAAACTTGGAATCAGGGGACCTTAGTTCAAATCTTGACTCACAATTATAAGCTTTGTGACTTAGTAGAGAGTTTTATACCTATTTGGTCTTAGTTTTTATTTTTAATCTATAAAATGTGAGGATAGAAATAGATAACCATTAATGTCTCTTCTTTTGTCTGTAAGTCTAAGGATGCAAAGTACCTGTTGATCTATAATGAAGGATACTTAGAATTCACAACCAAACAATGGATAGAGAGCATAGCAAAAACCAAAATTGATCATTTTAATTATACAAAATTTAAAAGCTTTTTCAGGAAGCAACCAACCAGCATTTAAATAATAACCAATATTAATAACAAGTTTAAAACATTGTAGGAATTATGTTAAGTGGTCTGAAATTTTAGAAAAGGAACTTATAATGTCAGGGAGTGGGGAGAGAAAACATAAATTTCCATATTAAAGATACAGAGAAAGAAGATAAATAGAGGGAAGGTAGTCCGAGAGGGAAAAACAAAACAAAACAAAACATTAGCAACAGGGGGGACCAAGAAGGACCTTTGCAGAGGAATCATTCGAAGTGTTTTAAAGGAAGTCAGGGATTCTAAGGTAAAAGTTAGGATGTAGAGGATTGTGTAGTACTGTGTTGTCAAACTCAAATAGAAGCAGGGCCACTAAACCTTAAATACCCCTGCAGGTTGCATAATGACTGAGAAAACCATATGTTAATATCATCTATATTCTATTGTATTCTATCTATCTATCTATCTATCTATCTATCTATCTATCTATCTATCTATCATCTATCTATCTATCTCTCTATCTCTCTATCTATCTATCTATCTATCTATCTATCTATCTATCTATCTATCCATCCATCCATCCATCCATCTGCCCACCCACCCACCCACCCACCTATCTATCTATCTATCTATCTATCTATCTATCTATCTATCTAGCCATCTCTTTAGTTTTGTATCTATTTATTTTATTTGATATTTTCCAGTTGCATTTTAATCTGCTTCCCACATTCAGTAGCTACAGGCCTGTGTGTTTGACACTTCTTTTGTTGTGGATAGAAAGACATGGGTTCATCTCCTCTCTTATAATTCTAGCTCTGTGACCTTAAAAAATTACTTAACTTCTCAATGCACTAAATAAATCTCTAAAGCTATAGATTCAGTGAAGGTATTAATCTGCATTGATAGAAGAAATTTTGTCACTCATGAATTCCCTATGCTAATGAAAATGTAAGTCTGGTCTTAAACTCTCTTTACAAAATATAGAAGTAACTGTCACAAATACATGAAAGCTAAGAACCATTCCCCTATGCATAACTGGTCACAATATGAACCATATGCTTTCAAAAAGAGAAATGAAAGCTATCAATAATCATATGAAAAAAATGTTTCACTTTATCATTGATAAGAGAAATGTAAATCTGAACAAATCTGAAATTTCACTTTGTCCACATTCACATCTGTCCATAAAGTGGACAAACATGTTAAATATGGGAATAATTGACATTGGCAAGGCTATAGGAAACTACAAGATTTCTTTTTATCATTATTATTATTTTGCTTTTGGAGGGAAATTGGGGTTAAGTGACTTGCCCAAAGTCACACACCTAGTAATTGTGTCAAGTGTCTGAGGCCGGATTTGAACTCAGGTCCTCCTGACTCCAGGACTGGTCCTCTATTCACTGAGCCAGCTAGCCACCCCTGCAAACTTTCTTAAACTTTTAGTGAAGCTGTGAGTAGGGCCAAACATTCTGGGCCCAGAACATTTCTAAAACACTTTAAATGCTGTGAATGTTTAAATTCAATAAACTGTTCAAAGACTTTGGTCTAGGGATATCTTTACAGGCATGTACCTCAACAAGATCCAAAGACCTAAATTAGCATTCTATATATCTAAATAGTCATAGGAACACTGTTGTAAAAACAAAAAATTATATATATATATATGTATATGTGTGTATATATAAACACAGAGTTTATGATCAGTTGTTGGGTGACAGAACAAATTTTGGTATATGAAACTAACAAAATAATATTGCACTGCAAGAAACAATGTGGTAATGGGCAGATAACTAGCCTTAAAGTCAGAAAGACATGGGTTCAGGTTCTCCTTCAGACAAATCCTAGATGAGTGAGCATTGACATTCATCTTAATAATTTTAGACAAATGATTTGCTGATCTATCTGCACTGGTGGAGGGAGTTTCCTCACCAGGAGACATTCTTCTTGATTAAATCATCTATATCGAACAAAAAGAAAAGGAAAAGAAACATATAAGGAATTAGAGAGAAAATTGAGAAGACATGCATGAAGTAATGTAGGAAAAATTGAGAATAGAATTGAAAGCAATATATATGAGATCTATACTAATGAAAACAAGGCAGCACTGAAAAAGGCACCTGAACTTAGACTATATTCAATAACCATCATAGGTCCCACAAATCAGTGATGAAAACATGATTCTCATTTCTCTGAAAAGAGTGATGGATCTGGATTGAGAGATCCTGTGTTCAAATCCTAGCTCTGATACTTATTACTTATGTGACCCAAGGCAGGTCACTAAACTGCTTTGGACCTTAGTTTAATCACATGTAAAATGAAGGTGATGGGTTCCATGATCTGTAAGGTCCCCTCTAGCTCTAAAACTATTATCATTTGTGTGATTATTTCTTTGTAGAAAGGTGGGTGGACCACAGGTGTAGAATGTCACATGCATTTAGATACAATCACTATGTCAGATATGGTCATTTTACTTTTTCTACAGGAGTGGTTTCTATAGGAGAATAGAAATGACTGAGGTATGCAAAGGTTATCAATTAACCTTTTAGAAAAAGGAAGTTGTGAGTATCTTTAATATCTAAAATAAAACTAGGATCTTTAAATGCTAAAATATTCACTGAAAATAGCAACCCAGCACAATGGGTTATATATATTCTGTATCTTTTCTCTCACTGCAAATTGAAGATGATAGTGCTTTGTTATATGGAAAGCATACTTAGTATCTTCATATGAATAACTCTTTCCTCTTACAAAAAAATCCATTTAAATTATCATAGTAAGCAAAGATCCAGTTATATTACAGGTTAAATCCAATCCCTAAATTCTCTCTCTCTCTCTCTCTCTCTCTCTCTCTCTCTCTCTCTCTCTTTTTCTCTCTTTCTTTCTCTCTCTGTGTCCCCACATAGGTATATATGTATATATATACATACATATATGTATTAATATAATGAATAGGGGAGGAAAGAGGGAAGGGGAAATTACCTAAGATCAAAAGACAGGTGATGTACACACATATGTATATATGTCACATGTACGCATGTGAAAATGAATGAAACACACAGATGTATATACACATACATGCATACATGTGAATACATACACATACATGTATCATTTTATCCATAAATAATCCACATCCAAGTTGTGTGATGATTGTAACTGTTGTTTCTGTAATTGAGCTTTTTTTTTTTTAGCACATTACTTCTTCATAGTCTTGAAAGCCATTCCTATCTTTGTGTGAGGAGTTTTGCAAAATTAAAATATGTGATTAGAAGACCTACTGAAAATGCTGAAATAAAAATAGCAATTTTTATATCACTTCTTTAATTATAGTCACAGATTTCTCTATATACATACATTAGCTCAGATCCATCTCTAAACATTCCTAATGTCAATGTAGTATAAAATTCATACAGGATTTTATCCTAAGTCAATTTAGAAAGCTTGATTTTCTGACATTCTATTCTTTTGTCCTTTATCCAAGTTTTGTATTAAGCATTCTGCACCTCAAAAAGCATTATTGGGTTTACATTTCTGGAAATTTTTCATTATTCATATTTAAATTAAGTTCTTTGAGAAGGAAGGAAAGAGAGTGAATTTATATCAAGAGACAAATAATGTAACCAGTGACAATTCTCAGCTTTTTTATTGAATATATAAATCATGTGAACAGTAACCAAACTGTTTAAGTAATATAGAGTTCAACCATTATATACTTATGGGTGGGAGTAATTTGGGAACTCTGTAACATGACAAATTGTTCATTTAAAAGTGAGGTTATTTAGCCACTGGCATGGTGGAGGTTAGACAGAAGTTCAAATTGTTTATTTCATCATTCAGTTTAAATGAGAAAATAATTACATTTTACCCTGTGCTAGGTAAAGAGATAAGGTACTTCTCTGATGTGTGTGAATCTTAATCAGATGGTCTCCTCTAAACAAGACCATGAATAGAGTGCAAGAGAGCAGAGCTCTGTGTATTCCAACATTTCTCAATATAGGGTCAAGGGTGTGGGTAGAATATCTACAAACTTATACAAAAGACATTATCCTGAAAACTGGGATGTGATTTGAATTGTATTTAAATGTATTATAGAAGCTCACTATTTAAAATAACCCTACAGCAAATGAAAAATTTCCATGAAAAACAAGTTTCCTTTGCAATTTGAATAATCATCCCCTAATTTTTTTTTTTGTTTTGTAAGACTGGATGTTGCATTGTTAAGCTTTTCTGAAACTTTTTGACTGAATACTGTCTTAGAAATTACTTAGTTTCTCTGAATAGTGTAGAAATAGAGAGAAAATCTTTTTCACAGTAGTAAGGAATCTTATAGTTGTAAGGGACCTCAGAGCATAACACAACTTTACACATGAGGAAAAATTATCTTTATGACATTCCCAAGATGTAGTTATGTGTACTTTACTTGAAGACCCCTAGAAAGAGGAAACCTATTAACTGTGGGAGCATCTTATTCCACTTTATATGATTTGAATAATAAGGAACTTTTTACTTTACACTGACCTGAAATTGCCCCTTTGCAATATTCTACCATTGCCCCTACTTCTGTCCCTTAGACTAAGAAGCACGGGCTTAATAATTTTTTGGGTAACTACTCTTATAGTACTTGAAGGCAGTAATCATGTGAACTAGAAATCTTTTCTTAATCTTCAACTTCTTTAATTGCCCTTACATGGTCCTCTGGCTTTTGACCATTCTGGCTACCTTCTACTACACATGAACCAGTTTTTCAGTGTCCTTCCTAAAATATAGCAGTTAAAATGCGATACAATTCTTCACTTCTGGTCTGACCAGTGTGGCAACCAATGGGACTATCCCCTTCATGGCCTGGAAACTATACTTCTCAATATAAGCTAAAATCATGTTAAATTTTTGGTTAGTCATGTCACACTATTGACCCATATTGACTCATACTAAACTCTATAGATCTTTTTAAAAGTGAATTAATATTTCCCCTATCTTCTACTTATGAAGTGGATTTGTTGAAACCAAATGTAGGACCCTATATATTTACTTATGCAGAATACAATGATATTTAACTCAGCTCTTCATTTCAGCTTATAAAATCATTTTAAATATTAATTCCCATCTAGTACATTATCTCTCCCTCCTTGCTCTATAATCTACAAGTTTTATATGTATTTGATCTATGTCTTCATATCAGTAATTGAAAAAAATGCCATAGCATAACATTTTGACATAGTTTAAATGACAAAGTTTGAAGACTGTCTTGGGAGAGCTGTCATAACCTTAAGCCATCTTTGATTACAGTGGACAAATCCAATTCTGTTTCAGATTTTACTATTTCTCAGTAAAAATTATCTGCTAGTGCCAAAACTATTTTTTTTGCATTTTAAGTGCTTTATAATGTATTCTGAGTATATTTATCAAGTCTTATTCTACTTTTTAATGAGGAAATATTAACATTTTCAGAAATATCTGTGTTTTGTTAATGAATGACAAAAAGCACAGGAGCAAGCATGCAACCTTGTTTCACTCCATCAGTGACTAGGAAAGTGCGAGAGCATTGTCCATTATCCAGAGCCCAGGCAAGCATACTGCTGTGAAATTGAAGTACAATACTGATGGACTTCTCTGGGCAGCCACATTTTGACATAATTTTCCATAAGCCTTCATAACTGATGGTATCAAAAGCCTTGGTCAGACTACATACATTATGTGCAGACTTCTCTTTTGCTCCTGGCATTTCTCCTGGAGTTGTCAGGCATCAAACACCATATTGACTGTTCCTTGGCCCTTTCTGAAGCCACACTAACTCTCAGGCTATCTTCCAAGTGAAGGATCAGCTTATTAAGGAGGACTCTGTAAAGAATCTTGCAAGCAATGACTAAGAGAGAGACACCCCCCAGTGATTGTCACAGGAGAATCTATTTCCTTTACTTTTATAGAAGTGGACAATGGAGACATCCTTGAACTCTTGAGGGACAACCTAGAAAATTTCAGTCAGCTTCTGTATGGTCAATGGACCCCAACCTTCTAAATATCAGCTGGAATGGAATCAGCATCAGGTTATTTGCCACATGAAAGGAGCCTAATGGCATTCAAAACCTCTTCTTCAGCTGGAACTTCAGCTAGGGAGGGAGTGACTTCAACCTGAGGTAAACGGTCAATGACCTCAGCATTGATTGATGGTGGTCTGTTAAGAACACTATGGAAGTGTTTAGCTCATCTCTTTAGAATCACTAATCAATGTGACTCCATCAGCATTGAGTAGTTGAGATGTACCATAGGTTTTCGGCCCATAAATGGCCTTCAGGACATCATAAAAGTACTTTAGGTTGTCACCATCAGCATAAAACTGAATTTCATCTGCCTTCCTACTGAGCCAAGAATCCTGCATTTCTCTAAGATTCATTTGTACTTTACTTTTGATGGAATTAAATGCTATCTTAGAGACTGATGAAGTATCCTGCTGGTAAACCCTGTAGAGTTCTTGCTTTGTTTTCATTTTGCTGCTTCTGAATTTCCCCATCATTTTTGTCAAACCAATATTGATGTCTGTGAATGCTTTTACCCAGAGGAGCAAATGTAGTTCCGTACACCGAATCTCTGAAAGATGCCCAATCTTTTTTCTGCTCCACTGTTGCCAATTGTGTGTTGGCTCAATTCTCCCTCCAAGTTAGCAACAAACTGTTCCCACTGAAAGAAGTGCTCTAATCTGTTGACATTAATTCTTCTGGTAGTTACTTTGCCTTGAGGCTTCCACTTTTGTTGAATATGAATATTTAGCTTGGAGAGGATAAGTCTATGATTAGTACAGCATTCTGTGACACATATTGCCTTCATCACTCTCACAACCTGTCTTTCTCTCCCCTTACATTGGCATAGTCTAATAAATGTCAATATTTGCTGCAAGTGTGCATCTACAAAGTTTTTTTGTCTTTAGGCAAATGAAAGTGTTGGTGATTAGAAGGTCATGCGATATACAAGTCTTCAGTAGCAAGTAAACATTACTGCTGCTGTTTCCAAATCCATTCCTCCCAAGGACTCCCTACCATGTCTGGTAGTCTAAGTCTTCTTTAATTAAGGTTACCCAGAATTATAAGCTTGTCCACTTTTGGCAGATCGATGATAAGGGTTTCCAGGTCTTTGTAAAATTTTAATTTGACCTCATCAGGGTTCATCATGGTGGGAATATATGTACTGATGGTGGTGGTGTGGCCTTTTTCTGTAAGTGGCAATTTCATTGTCATGAGCCTGTCATTCACTCCTTTTGGCAGGCATAAAAACTTGTTGAGAAAATTAGTTTTGATAGCAGAACCTAGAGAATTTTCACAGCATTCCCTTTCACTGTGGCCCCTCCAGAAAAAAATGTGTATACATCTCTGACTTTAGTAATCTGGCCTTTGTTTGCCAGACTTGTTTACTCTGGGCTGATATTTAGATGTGATACCTGCTGAGTTCTCTTGCAACAACAGCTGTTCCTCTTTTAGTTCTACTGGATTTTATGTTGTCTATAACTGTGTGCACATTCCATGTACTGATTGTGAGTAGAATCATTTTTGATGAAGTTTTTATACATTTTTTACTGTGTTTCTACTGCAAGTTGGGATCCCTGCCTGCTGTAGTAACCAGGCTAGCGCTGGGTAAGCAGACCATTTTTAAGGCACCTTTTCTAACCCCTTCCTCACACCAGGAGAAGAACAATGTGATCCTTAAAAGGCTGCTCAGACACCCAGAGGACTGCTGAATCCCACTGCTACTTGCAGTGAGAAGATGGCCCTATGACCTGGGCTGTCCCTATGCAGGGTTGTGACTACAGCTCCAAGTGTATCTACACCTGCTGCTTTATCACTTGTCTGTCACCACAGGACTCTGAGATAGGTAAAATGCTATGGATGATGTCTTTTGATTCAGGTGTAAATTGGATTTAATGTAGGCAGAGTTGCACAGAGTCACGGGCTTCACTCTGTCATTGAGTCATCACAGTCCAGTGGCAAGTCAGAGTCAAGATAACTGGTGATGTCTCCAGATGCAGTAGATGCTTTTGACATCTCCAATGTCTAACCAAGCATTAATCAGTCCATAGTGCCTGCTTTAGTTGCCTTCACGGCCACTGGAACAAATTGTTTTCTACTCTCCCATTCTACCAGGGGAATTCTTCACATGCTTGGGGTAGACACCCCCCTGATTCACCAATGGCTATGAGACCCCTCAGTTACCAACTGGTTTAGCCTGTCTGATGAAATGGCTTCCTGGGGTGTCAGTGCTGTGCATGCTACAGTTTCCTGGAGCCACAGATGAGATTTAGGTAGATCAGGAGGACACAAAGTTGGAAAGCAGTCTTGAAAAGGGCTTGCCATGCCTTCCCTGAACACATCCTACACCCACACTAGCTTCTTCTGCTAGTGTAGACCTTGATGAAAGGGTCACTTACACCACAGAATGTAATTACGGAGTAAGATTCTAATTTACGTTATTGAATTAATTAGGAATATAGGTAAAATATTTAGGGCAAAAGGATGCCATTCTTTGAAAGAATCTATTTGAGAAAGTGTATAGGAAAATACTGTAGGCATAGAAAAAAAAGAACACAGCTGTGGCAATAAGTATAATATAATATATCAAAAAACAAAAAAGACAACTGGCATTTTCCTGTAGGTCAATAGCCACAATAAATGCTTTAGCATAGTGCAAGAAAGTATCTTAAGCTGTATTTCCTCTCTCAATATAGGGCCATTGTGTTTCTATTTCTTTATTTTTTGTTTCTTTGTCATGCAGGCATATAGTCCTTCATAAAAGTTATTAATGCCCTAAGTGCTTGTACTGATTAGAAAGATTTTGAGATTCAATTCAGTTCCACATTCAACCTGCCATGAGCAAGGCAATAGAAGATAAATTCTTTGAGGACAGGAAATATGTTTTTCACTTTAAAATACTAATACTAAATATGATTTTTAAAAACTAAAATGAATTTATTTTTTATTTTGTGACAGATGCTGTGGTAAGGTATCAGAATATAAATTTTTAAAATGAACTATCCCAATTTTGAAGGACATTTTACATTCCAGTGGGGGAAGCAGTGTGTATTCCATTTGAATATACACAGAATAATCAACCAATCAATCAATCAATCAACATGTATTAAACAGCTACTATATGTCAGCAACTATGCGAAGTGCTGGGAATAGGAAAAGAAACAAAAGAGCCTTCCTGACCTCAAGTTACTTACAATTTATTTTATTTTATTTTAATAGAATAAAACAAACACTTCCATGACAAAATAATATAAAAAGATGATTGTACATAAAACTGCAAATCTATTATGTACACCTTGCTATTCCTTTCAAGTATACAACAAACTTATGTAAATTTGTTCTCCCCCCTTTTGATTCCCTCCCCCATGAATAAGCAGGACCAATATAATAAAATTGACAATTCTACCCGCCCTAATTTATATATTCAAAGCCATCCCAATTAAATGACCATTATATTAGAAAATTTAATAACAAAATTCATTTAAAAACAAAAAAAAACCCCAAGAATATTAAAGGAAACAGTGGGGAAAAAAGTGTAATGGTAGGTTTAGCAGTCCAGATCTTAACCTGTATTATAAAGCAGTAATTATCAATCTTCTATTGGCTAAGAAATAGAAAGGTAAAACAACAAAATAGACATATAATGTACAGAAGCAAATAAACATAGTCATGTGGTACTTGATAAGTACAAACACTTAGGATTTTGGGATAAGGACTCTTTATTTGATAAAATTTGTTGGGAAAACTAGAAAGCATTGTAGCAGAAACTGGGCATGGAGCAATATCTCATACTATTTACCAGGAATTTACAATCTAATGAGGGAGCACATGTGCAAACAAACATATACAAAGCAACAAATAAAGCAAACACATGTATGTATGTATACACAGACATAGGCAAACATATATACACAAATATAAATATTCATACATACTATATCTACACGTATGTATAAATATACATACAGTATATAGGTGGCTGTATATATATGTGCATATATATATATATCTATATACACACACACATATATATGAGAAAAGGAAATAATATAGTGAAAGCACTGGAATAAAGGGGGATTAGAAAAGACTTTCTGTAGAAGGTATTAGAATTATAAGGGATTAAGAAAGATTTCCTGTAAAAGATACAATTTTAATTGGAACTAAGGAAGCCAGGGAAGCCAGTAGACAGTTGAGGAGGGAGAGCATTCCAAGCATGGAAGCAGCCAGAGAAAATTCCCAGAGCAGAGATATGGAATGTCTTGTTTGTGGAATAATCAAGAAACTCATGTCACTGGATCAAATAGATTTTAGTGGGGTATAAAGTATAACAAGATTGGAAAGTTAAGAGGGGGCTAGTTAACGAATGCCAAAGACAGCATTTTGTATTAGATCCTGTAGGCAATAGATAGCTACTGGAGTTTAATGAGTAGGGGAGTGACATATGTGGAACTGTGCATTGAGAATATAATTTTGATGGTTGAATGGAGGATGGATTTGGAATGAGGGGAGACTTTAAGTAGGCAGGTCAATGAATAGGCTATTACAATAGTGAATGGATATTAGGTGATGAGGTCCTCCACTAGAATGTTGGTGATGTCAAAGGAAAAGAGGGAAGTATATTCAAGAGCTTTTGTAAAAATGAGGTCAGCAGGTCTTGGCCACATAGTAGATATGGGATGGGGGAATGAGAGATAGTGAGGGGTTGTGAATTGCATTTAGAGTGTAAGCCTGAGAGTCTGGGAGGATGATACTAAAATCTACAGTAATAGGGGAGCTGAGGGGGAGGGTTTGGAGGGAAAGATAATGAATTCCCTTCTGTACATGTTTAGTATAAGATTTTGAGATGTTGTATCAGCAATGCCATATTCACAATGCCTATAGAGATTACAAATATGCTGATATAATTATCCATTACAAA
>NW_027187360.1:18081222-18086211 GCF_028583685.1 Petaurus breviceps papuanus | reverse complement strand
GCACGTCCATGGGGCATGGGAGATCTTTAAATCCCATAACCCTTACAGATGTCTGAAAGGGGAACTGGAATTGTGAGGTCAATAATGAAGCTGAAGCAGGATAGGTAGAATTGAGAATCATCAGCAGTGAGATGGCAATTGAATCCAAGGGAGCTGATGAGATCACCAAGTCAATTTGTATTGACTTATATTGACTTAATATTGACAATATAGAAGAGAAGATAGCCCAGGACAGAACCTGAAGGAAATTTACAGTTAGAGGCCATAATCTGGAAGAGGATTCAACATAGAAAACCGAGAAGTGGTCAGATAGGCAGGAGGAGAACCAGGAGAGACTGGTGTCCTAAAAACCTAGAGAGAAGAGAATATCAAGGAAGAAAGAGTGATCAGCAGTGACAAAGGATGCAGAGAGGTCCAAGAGAATGAGATTTGAGAAAAGATCATTGGATTTGTCAACTAAGAGATCATTTGTAACTTTGGAGAGAAAAATTTCTAGTGAAATAACATCAGAAGCTAGATTATAAGGCCTTAAGAGAATGAGAGGAGAGAAAATAGAGGCATGTATTCTAGATAACCTTTGTGAAGAGTGAAGTGAGGGTTTTCAGAAGATTGGGGGGGTAATTTTTAGGCATTGATAATGAAACAATAAACAGAGATTGAAAATAATAATAGAGTGAGGTTAACAAAGGGAACAATCTGTTGGAGAAGACAAGTTAGAATGGGATTCTTTGAACGCATAGAGAGGTTAGCTTTGGCAAAAAGTAAAGTCACTTTATCATGTGAGATGGTGTGAAGGAGTGTAGCAGCAAGCACCCCAGCATCCCCAAGGTGGCTGCCAACACAGGTTGTTAGATCTGCTTTTCTAAAGGAAAGCAACTCAAAATGACTTAACAATCTTGCTTTAATCAATCAAACATATCATTTACCTAGTTCACGGTAAATGGTAAGGACCCCGAACTTCAGAGTATACAGACAGGTTACAAGAAGAAGTTACAAGACAGAGAAACATTTCAAGCAGACAAGCCTCCAACTGTCTAACTATTACATCCATACCTAGTCAGTTACCAGAGAGAGAAGCATCAACATCTGGGTTTTTCAAAGCCAGGGGACTCTCAATAGCTGCCCAGAGTCTTGTCTGCTCAAATCACACAACACTTCTCAAAATGAGCCCCAAAACAACACCTCACATCAGGATTTATGTAGCCTTCTCCTGGATCAAAGAATGTAGCAACCCTCTTGACCCACTGACTAATAACAAAGTTTCTCCTGAAAAACAAGCCTCCTGCCACAGGCTCCAGGTGCACTTAAGCCTATCAAAGGGCCTAGGGGCAGGGAAGATCTTACAAATCACAATCTTAGAAAAATGGCAACAACATACATTTACATTCCCATTACAAGGAGGAGATATTGGCATAAAACCTCTGAGTGACAGGAGGTGAGGAAGAAAGGAGAAGAGGGAACCCATAGAAAATCCTCTCAATTTTTTTTCTGTAAAATATGAGGCAAGGATCTTAGCTGATTGGCTTGGTGGAGTAGGGGGATGTGAGATTAAGAATAAATAGATTAGAAAAATAGAAATAAATGTATAAGCCCTGCCCAAAGCCCATCGATATGGTTGAGATGAATGAAAAATAATGAAGTGTTTTAAGTACCAAACAGAGGAATTCACATTTTTTCCCAAGTAGTACAAAGAAATCATTGAATTTTGGGGCTCCTAATACCAGTTTTTTAGGAGTATCTATTTGGTAGCTCCATGGAGGATGTATCAGAGAGTGAAAAGACTGGAGGTAGGGAAACACATTAGAAGACTATCAGAAGAAATTATATTGTAGAAAATAAAACCTTTTGGAGGGTAGGAGGAATGTTTATTTTTCGCAGTTATAGTAGTAGATTTCTCTCTCTCTGTGTCTTTCTCCACACACACACACGTGTATATATATACACATACACATCCCTATATAATATGTATATATGGTTTGTGTGAATATGCATCCATATATACCTAGTATATATGAATACATATGAACATATATCATGTATTTATGCATACATGTGTCTATCTGTCGTGTGTGTGTGTGTGTGTGTGTGTACACATAGGATGTCTCCAAAGTCTTAGTGTAGGCTTAAGCTTTATAAGTTTAAAATTGGACTAAGACTTTTGGGACACCTTATGCAGTACACACATGTATACATGCATGCATGAGTCTAGGAATATGCATACCTAGTATATATGCATATATGCCACATAGGTCTATGTATATATGTATATGTTATATGCATATATGTACACATTTGCCCTGCATATATTTATATATGTCCCTAGATCCATACATAGATGGCTTAAACCTACACTAAAACCTTTGGGGCCATACATACACATATACTTACATATGCTTCATGCATATATATATATATATATATATATGTATATATATGTGTATATATATCCATGTGCATGTGTATGCATATTGCATTTGTACACATATATAAATGATATGTAAACAGATGAATAATCTATGTGCATATATATAGATGTTTATGCATATATCTATATATATGTGCACATACATATATTTGTTTCTTGGGTTTAACTCTAGTAGTAGGCATAGTCTGGGATGCAGAAAAGAACAAAATAAAATTCAAAATATTTGTCTTCTTTGAATCAGGGAAGAAGACAAATCTTTAAAATTTTGTCATCCAAAACTTTTAACAACACAGATTATTATTATTTTTATTATTATTATTGTTGCTGTTGTTTGGTATGGCAAGGTAACAGCGTCCCTGTCTTTCTGATTACTTCTTTCTTTTTGAAATACAAATGTCTTCTCTGAACTTTTGAGTTAGTAATGGACAGTCCTCTTGGATTTTACATAGCACTTCGGTGTGTTTCTCTCTAATTTACCCATAATGCATTATATTGTCAATTGTCATTTTTCTACTACAGTGTAAATACCAAGAAGGCATGTTTATCTAAATCTGGTGTCTTCCCCATCAATTAGCAAAGCATTCTGTATACATTAGATATTTAATACATATTCCCTAAATGAAATTCTAATATCAATGTGATATTACCATTCTGAAAAGTCCTTCCTTTGGGCACTGAGAAGTGATATCATTCACTAAAGACAAGGAGTAACCAAGGCAATCACTCCAATTTTAGAATACAATAATAATAATACCTAGTATCAAGAGAATACTTAATGGTTTGCAAAATATTTTGCAGATTTTATCTCATATCCTCACAGAAACTCTGAGAGGCAGATGCTATTATTACCCCCTTTTTTATAGGCAAGATACCTGAGGAAGGAAGATGTTAAGTGACTTGTCCAAAGCCACATAGCTAGTAAGTTTTGGAAGCCAGATTTGAGCCCAGGTTCATCACTTGATCTGCTGTCACTGCTTCTCTCAGCTTATAGCACCTTTATACTTTAAAGGGCCAGTCAGGTGGTTGAACAAAGTAATTAGAATATTAATTTCTCTTTAATTCTTAATTAAGTCAATTCTAATGATGATGATGATGACAAAAGTAATGACTAGAATTTAAAATGCTTTGAGGTTTACAAAGCTTGCCCCTCAAACTTGTTGGATGTCATTTTGAACCCCATGGTCAAACATATTTGCAGTGCAAAACAAGTTTTACTTTATTTTTATTGTTATTTATATATTTTTTCTTAAATACAACATAAGTTTTTCAACTGTAGTAACTGTATTCTAGGGCAGCTAGGTAGCACAGTGGAGAGTGGCAGACATGGATACAAGAAGACTTATCTTTTTTGCCTCAGACACTCATTGTGTGACACCTGGCCAAGTAGCTTAACCCTGTTTGTCTCAGCTTACTAATCTGTAAAATAAGTTGGAGAAGTAAACAGCAAACCACTCCAGTATCTCTGCCAAAGAAACCCTAAATGGGTTCATGAAGAGTAAGACATGACTGAACAACAACAATTGTATCTTATGCCACATTGTTAGGTAAATACCTTGTACATATTAGGGGTTCAGTTTGTTAGTGATGCTAATGATAGATCCCATTTATAAAATGCTTAGGAATTTGAAAGAAAAGCCTTATTCATAACAAGACAGCCCAGGAGGTAGGTAATCAAGTATCATTGTTCCCATTTTACCAATAAGAAAATTGAGTTAATATTGGAATTAGAATTTAAGCCATGGTACCCAGAGTCCAATTTCATCAACTTGCTACTATGTCAAGGGAGCTTATTATTCTGTAAATAAGAAAAAAGGTAAAGTTATTATGCTTTTTCTATTTTGAAATGAGAAGAGGATTTGAAAGGGAAAGAGGATTTGAGAGGAGAAGAGAAAGCATTCATTGATGATTTACATGTTCATCTGGAGGTGGAAGAAGAGAAAGAATGATCTCTTTATGTCTCTTCAAATTCTACAGCCATAATGTATGAGTAGGCATACTTTGTATATTTGCATAATCAATTCAAGGGAGAATAGGTAACTGAACTCAAAGAAAATAAACATTCCTATTGGAGTAAGATGTAAAATGCAGTAAACCTTTCCCAGATATAAGTTCTACTTGTGGGCTTTAAAGCTGCACACAAAAAGAATGTAAGTTGCTGTTCAGGCTTTCGAAGAAAGAATGAAAACTCCCCGGTTCTATTCCTGGATGATTCCCCTCAATCTACAGGAGTGGCAGATAAATAACCCTTATAAGGCAACAGATCAAAAGTACTTAAGTGCAGATGAAAAGATGAAATACTGATGTAATTCTTTGTTATGGGATTTGGTCAGGAGGCAATAGGAGAACTAAGAGTGCAAGGTTAAACAAACCAAAAAATGAAATAGAAGGATTGAGAGTTCACCAGCAAACAATCAGTGTTGCTTGGACTGCTGAGACTAAGTAGGGTAGAATTACAAGGTGCTTTTCTGGCAGCATTTAGAAATCAAACCGTACAAACAAACATATGATAGCCTCCCCCCCCCCCCCCCCCCCACACACTACCAAAAAACCAAAAACAAAACCTT
>NW_027187360.1:18052615-18081122 GCF_028583685.1 Petaurus breviceps papuanus | reverse complement strand
CCATCAACCTTTATATAGAAAAGCGATGCATCTGGAGTCAATTCTAGGACTATACCTAGATTGAGATCTACAGTCTCCTTCTATGCCATTACCTATTTTTGAGTAACTGCCTTTGAAGGGAACAAAGGAAGCCTGCCAATTGCTAAGGAATTTCAGCCACAAAAGGATGCTAGTGCTTGGGCATTAACTTGTCAGGAACAGGAACTAATTCAATGAGTGAAGAGCTGAAATGGAAATTTAATTTTGTTCCTCTTCAGTGGTTCATAATTTGCATCCTGATGTTACTTGCTTCTCTTTTTCCAGGATGACTATGCTCCTGCACTGACAAATAGGAAGCAAGAGAAGATGAGCCCAGTATTGTTCAGGGGTTTAATCTTTACTCTAATGGGGAAAAAGTTGCTAAACCACTAGTGCTCCTTTTTAGTAGTTCTTGCCTAGAAGCCATCCCTCTCTCCTGTAATCTTTCAGGACACTTCATTATTTTTATTTATTGATTTATCTTTAATTTTCTTAAAAGCAATTGGGGTTAAGTAACTTGCTCACAGTTACACAGCCTGTAATTTTGTATGGGTATTAAGTATCTGAGCCCAGAACCGAACCCAGGTCTCCGGACTCTGGGGCCACACTCTTACTCACTGTGCCACCTGGCTGTCCCCCACTTCATTATTTTTTAACTTGAATTATAGCCATTATATACCTGTAGTAGCCCACCCAGTGATGAGGCTTCCTGAGAGTATCTACTTCAGCAGTTCTTAAATTCAGGGAGTCTTCTAACCTAGATTGTAAAAAAAAAAAAAAAGTAACATTTCTTTTCATTAACATCTAAATTGAAATTTAGCTGGCCTTTCAATTATTTAAAAACATTATTCTGAGAAGGGGTTCATAAGTTTCACAAGACACCCAAAGAGATAAGACATGAAATGGGTTCTGAACACAACTTGAATTTAAAAGCCTACATTCAAATTCCACCATGCCTTGGGGCCTTAGCCCAGTACCTTCACCTAATAGGGTCTAATGTTTTTGAATAAAAAATCCTGGCTTTCACACTCAAAAGCTCTGTGACTAATCACAACTCACTTAGTCTCTCTGAGACTTGGTTTCCTCATATGTAGGGTGGTGATGATAACACTTAAATTATCTACCTCCAAGGTTTTTCTAAGAAACACATATTACAAACCTCAAAAGCACTATGTAAAGGTGCATTTATATTATTTTTTTTCTTTATATCATTAGTCCCAGGACAATGTCTTGAATGGAGTAAACTCAATAAATGTTTGCTAAATTGGTTGGAAGACCCTTGTAAATTTTTCATCATGAAATCCTTTCCTTCTATTTAAAACCAAGTGACCAAGGACAATCCTCAAAACAGCCTATATCCCATTATAACCTAATGACAACAGTACATTGTCTTTTTCACCCCTATATACAAACAATCTTTTTCATTGAGGAAAAAAATGCGTCAAAGAAAAACCTTCCTTCTGTCATTCTAGGAAGAGAGAAGTCAGCATAGTGACTGCTGTATCCTTTGTAATAAGTGGGAAAGGGATTAACAGAGAGAAGCAGGTTGTATATGCTGACAGTCTCCATCATTCATGTAATGGGGATGTAGTGACTCAAGAGCATCTGAAACATGAAGGGAGTCTGTCAGCTTCTAGGAAATGATCTCAAAGGTCAACATTCACATTAAAAACAGGAAACTGCCTATGATATAGCAAATTTACATAAACGTGATGTAACATGAAATAAAATTGGGTTGAGGAGTGGCCATTTGAAATTTCATTCTGTTCAGCCTAAAGGCTCTTAAGCAATCCCTGGTGGCTGTGATATATTTCAGAACGAAGCTCTCTAAGAGCTCCTCCTGGTGGGAGCTATGGTCTGGGAAGTGGGTAAATATCTTTGCAGGGACCTGTCTAGATGGTTGTCAGGCTTATAAAATATTTAAAAGGCAGATATCATTCAAGGTTATATGTCCAATAATTTACATGCTTCATTGAAGACAAAATCATTAAGTTCTCATAAAAAATACAGCAAATGGAGAAACCTCAGTACCCCTTTTTTTTGTCTAACATAAAAGAGATATAAGGTAATTGGTACTCAGAAGTAAACAACAGGTGTCAGCTCCAGTCTTCAGAGAGGTGAGAGAGGTGATAATTAGGTCTGAAGAAAAAACATATATTGGAACCCATTTACTAAGCAAGAAAACATCTGCTTTGCTGATGCTAGGTTTGTTTTTAGTGAAATTAAGTTCTGAGAAAGTTCTGCAAGTCCTGAACACTGCCTCCGCATTAATTTCTTAGTAGGTTCACAAATAGGTAAGCTTCTCCATAGAATGTCTCTTAGGAGGGTCAAGCTTTAAAGGTTATAGTGGTAGGTGGGCAAAGTTCAAACCTGAAGGCTTTTAGAAAGAATTTAGAGCACATGATGGAAAAATATTACAATCTTCTTTTTTTCTTTAATGGACAGATTTTCAGTGCAGTTCTCTTTTACAAACTTGCCTACATTAGAGCAAATTTTCCCAGGGAGGAAGTTGACCTATCTGCTTCTTGGGTACTATTTAGGGCACTGAGTTGGTAATTTGCTGCATGGCACCATGGAGATCTGCATTAGTAAATGCACTTCCCCAAGAGCCTAACTAGTTCTTGGAGAAAATTTTATATGCTGGAAGCTTATTTCACCACATGATAGGAAACTTTATTAAATTTTCAGGGTAAAAATTACTGTCTCATGCAATCAGAAGAGAGAACTAGATGGAAACAATAGAATTGTGGACATAAATTTAAATAATGGGGATAATGTATGCAATGGATTAACATAAAGAAAGTAGATAACTAGGAAGAATTATGCCAAATGGGACAGAAAAAGAATGTTTTTTTAAACTTACCATGCTGTTAAATTATATATGTATGTAAACACATGTATGCATATATACTCATATATGAATATATGGTACAAATCATGTATATTTGAACTACATAACAGTTCACAAGTTCTTATACAAGCCTCTATTTTTTGTATATTGAAATGTTTTTATTTACTATGATCATCAAGTTTCTAATTAAAAAAAAAGCAAAGGAAAGAAATATATTTAGGAAGCACACTTAGAGGAATGAAACTGATGGGAGTCCTCCATAAGACATATCTGTGACTATAATTACATAGGCTCTGGGATAGGGTTGCTCATAGGTGATAGTTGTTTTCCAAGACCTCTGTTGTGCATCCATGTTTAACTTCATCTCAAAATGGAAAAAGATGAGATTTTCAAATGGTTTCTTTTTATTCCATTTTTCTTTTTGAAATAAGTTTTATTAATATTTTCTGGTTCTTAGATCACTATAATTGTTCTATTATCCATCTATATTTTTCTAATAACAAAGTTAGTTGTTCAGAGAGCTTCTATGGTGGTTATGGCTATTAAAAAGTGAATGTGAGTTTGAATGTCAGAAGTGTTTTTGGGTTTCTCAGAATTTACATTTCCCAAAGGAAACCAGGCTCCACAAATACTATGGTGTGCTCACACTTCTAGTCAAGACAGAAGGCTTTAATTAAATTATTAAAACTCTAAGAAATACAAGCATAACATGAAAATATTGCTTCATATTCTATTATGGATTTGTCAGCATTTAGACTATAGTGTAAAAAAAACTTGGAGTCAGAAGACTTTTTTTTTCTTAGCTCTGGTAATAATTTAGTTTTCTGAACTGGGACAAGTATTCTTTAATTTAAATAAGCCCCCCTTGCCCCATCTGTGGAATAGGGAAAATCACCCCTGCCCTGTGTCTTTCAGAATTATTGTGAGGGCCATATAAGATAATGCAATGGAAAGTACTTTGAAATGTTGAAAGCACTATACAAATGTAAGGGGGCATTATTGCTATTATTAATCACGTATATTTCAAAGGAGGGATCATGGGGACTGAGGGCAAAGATTCTATAAAGTTCACCATTGCCTCTTAATCAAAGAGAAGAAAGATTCAAGAAGACTAAAAATTGTTCTCAGCAAGAGATTTCTTGAACTACTTGAACTCTGCTGTTCATCATTATTCCTATGTAATGACAGAAGAGAGGGCAAGAGACCCACAGTTGTTGGTAAAGAGTTTGATTTCTGTTAGCATGGAAATGCCAAACAGTGCTGTCTGACTTGTGATTTTCAAATCTTCTACCTTTCAGGTGATTGAAAGAAATGTGGCCCGAAAGGTCACAATACTTTATCCTACAGCAGATCTCTTCAGGATTGGCCACTTGGCTCAAGCTAAATGGTTTGAGAGCTATGCTTCAAACTGACTGAGGCAAAATGTCTCATTTCCTGTAGTGCTGAACCATCGAGAGCAGCATCTGTCTCCAATATGTTGGCAGCTGTAAAGAGATTCATCTTCAAAGTAGCAGGGATTGCTGTGGGGCTGGTATGTAACAGGAATTTAGCAGGAATAAGATGTTGAGTTTATGCTCCTTGTGGCTAGGTGAGAGAATGGAAATTATTCATTGATGTCAGTTTTGAAGAAGATATGAACAACATTCGCTGTAGTTGTGTATTTTGTTTTATTACATTGTGGGTCATAGAGGACCATGAAAGTCCAATGTAGAGGCCTCATAAAGAGGTAAAAGTGAACCTTGATTCTCCAGAACTAGACAATTAGAATGCAAATTTTCTCTTGTCCTACCAGTCTAGAAAAGCTTTGAGTATGAGCAGAATATTTGCTGTCTGAGGACCAATCTAGTTAAATGAGGAGAAACTTGTTACAGAAAGTGGACCACTAGATTATAGGTTCTTTTTTTTTTTTTGGTGATGGCAACTCATTAAACCATCTAATAAGGTAAGGCAGAGTGTTTATAATCTGTGTGTGTGTGTGTGTGTGTGTGTAGCCATCATACTAGTAAAATCATCAGCATGAAATTTTATGGGATGTCTAGGTAGTGCAGCAAATAGACCATGGGCCTAGAGTTAGGAGGATCTGAGTTTCAATCAGGCTTCAGACACTTACTAGCTGTGTGATCTTGAACAAATCACTTAATCTCTGTTTGCCTCTGTTTTCTCATCTGTAAAGGGGGGAGAATAATAATAGCACCTACTTTCCAGGGTTGTTGTGAGGATCAAATGAAATATTGATTATAAAGGGCTTAGCACAATAACGGGCACATAGTAAGTACTGTATGAATATTAGTTATTATTATAGATCTTTAAAAATACTGAAATTGGTCATTGAAATAGCTTAATGTGGCTTCATTTTGTGAATCAAACAGCCTCCAAAGAAAATGAATTAATGTGAATAGGAAATCCATAGACTGGTAAGAGATGCTATGGTATACTAGTAGCTAGGTGACAGAGTGGATAGCGTTGTTGGGCCTGGAGTCAGGAAGAATCATCTTCCTGAGTTGAAATCTGACCTCAGATATTTACTGTGTGACCCTGGCAAGTTATATAACACCTTGCCTCAGTTTCTTAATCTGCAAAATGATCTGGAGAACGAAATGGCAAACCACTCTGGTATTTTTGCCAAGAAGAGTCGGACACAACTGAAAATGACTGAACAACAACAACAGCAACCACAAAAACCATAATTTCATTTTTAAAAAAATTGTTGGGATAACTGTAAAGTATTGTCTTACACAAATTAGGTTTAGACTAACACATCATATCAAATACCAACTACAAGTGGATACATGACATAGATGTAAAAAGTCACATCATAAACAAATTAAGTACATTTTGTTCTATGGAAGAGCTAATGACCAAACAAGTAATAAGAAGAATAGGGAAGGAGAAGGGAAACAGCATTGATTTAGTGCCTATTATGTTCCAGTTACATAAGATAAAATAGCAAGTTTTATGACATTAAACTTAAAAGGTTTTACATGAACAAAACAATTGCAGCTAAGATTAAAAGAAAATCAAGTTTCTCTAATGAGTCATTTCTATTTTTTGTTTTCTTTTTTAAAATTTAATTTATTTATTTTAGTTTTCAACATTTATTTCTACAAGATTTTGAGTACCAAATTTTCTCCCCATCTCTCCCGTCCCCACTCCAAGATAGAATGCATTCTAATTATCTCTTCCCCCAGTCTGCTCTACCTTCAATCACACCCCCCTCTTAAACCCTTCCCCTTTATTTTCTTGTAGGTCGAGATAGATTCCTATGCCCCATTCCTGTATATATTATTTCCCAGTTGCATGTAAAAATAATTTTTAAATTTGTTTTTAAAACTCTGAGTTACAGATTCTCTCCTTCTGCCCTCCCCACCCACCTCATTGAGAAGGCAAGCAATTCAATGTAGGTTATGCATGTGTAGTTATGTAAAACACTTTCATAATAGTTATGTTATGAAAAACTAACTATATTTCCCTCTTCCTATCCCACCTACCAATTACTCTTTTTTCTCCTTTGACCCTATCCCTTTTCAAAAGTGTTTGCTTCTGGCTACCCCCTCCCCCAATCTGCCCTCCCTTCTATCACCCTCCCCCACCTTATCCCTTTTCTCCTATTTTTCTGTAGGGTGAGATACCCAGTTGAGTGTGTATGTTATTCCCTCCATAAGCCAAATATGATGAGTGAGGTTCACTCATTCCCTCTCACCTCCCCCCTCTTCCCCTCCATTGTGAAGCCTTTTTCTTGTATTTTTTATATGAGATAATTTATGCCATTCTACCTCTCCTTTTTTCCTTATCCCAATATATACCCCTTTCCCTCCTTAATTTTATTTTTTAAATATCATCCGTTCATATTCAACTCACCCTGTGCCATATATCCACCTATCTATCTATCTATCTATCTATCTATCTATCTATCTATCTATCTATCTATCTTTCCTCCAAGTACCCTAATACTGAGAAAGATCTCATTAGTTACAAATATTGTCTTTCCATGTAGGAATGTAAATAATTCAACTTTAATAATTCCCTATGATTTCTCTTTTCTGTTTAACTTTTCATGCTTCTCTTGATCCTTGTATTTAAAAATCAAAATTTCTATTCAGCTCTAGTCTTTTCATCAAGAATGCTTGAAAGTTCTCTATTTCATTGAATGTCCATTTGCCCCCAGAAGTATTATACTCAATTTTGCTGGGTAGATGATTCTTGTTTTTAATCCAAGCCTTTCTGACTTCTGGAATATCATATTCCAAGCCCTTTGATCCCTTAATGTAGAAGGTGCTAGATCTTGTATTATCCTAATTGTATTTCCACAGTACTCAAATTGTTTCTTTCTGGCTTCTTGCAACATTTCTTCTTGATTTCTGGGAACTCTGAAATTTGATTGCAATGCCCCTAGGAATTTTCCTTTTGGGATCTCTTTCAAGAGGTGATTGGTGGATTTTTTCCATTTCTATTTTCCTCTCTGGTTCTAGAATATCAAGATGATTTTCCTCAACAATTTCTTGAAAGATGATGTCTAGGCTCTTTTTTTGGTCATGGCTTTCAGGTAGTCCACTAATTTTTAAATTATCTCTCCTGGATATATTTTACAGGTCAGTGGTTTTTCCAATGAGGTATTTTACATTGTCTTCCATTTTTTTTCATTCTTTTGGTACTATTTTATAATTTCTTAATTTCTCATAATGTCATTTGTTTCCATTTCCTCCATTCTAATTTTTAAGGAATTATTTTCATCAGTGAGTTTTTGAACCTCCTTTTCCATCTGGGCAATTCAGCTTTGTAAGGCATTCTTCTCCTCAATGTTTTTTTTTAACTTCTTTTGCCATTTGGGTTAGTGTATTTTTATGGTATTTTCCTCATTATTTTTTTGGGTCTCATTTAGCAATTTGTTGACTCGTTTTTCATGATTTTTTTTGCATTACTCTCATTTCTCTTCCCAATTTTTCCTCTACTTCTTGGTTTTCAAAATAATTTTTTATCTCTTACATGTAATGTGACCAATTCATATTTTCCTTGGAGACTTTTGATTCAGGAGCTTTGACTTTTTCTGGTGGTATGTTTTGATTTTCTTTGTCACCAAAGCTAGCTTCTATAGTCTGACTTATTAAATGCTGCTAGCTCATCTTCCCAGTCATATACTTGATTTTCTAGCTCTTTGTCATGGTAGGACTCTGCTTCAAGTGGGGGTGGGTGTATTGTCCCAGGCTTCAAGGGTTTTTTTTTATCAACTACTTTATCACTCACAGTCTCTGAATGTCTTATTTCTAAATTATATAAGCAACAGTTTCATATTTTCTAAAAGGCCTTTCCCTATGTGATGATTGGACAAACTATACACAACCTTATGAAAATATTCTTCATGTCATTAATAATTAGAAAATTGCAAATTAAAGCAAATTTGAGGCACTGCTTCATACCCATCAAAGTTGGCAAAAAATGGAAAAATAATAAATGTTGTACAGGCTGGGAAAATCAGAAACCTTAATGCATTGTTAGTAGAGGTTCGAATGTACAGCCATTGTGGAAAACAATTTGAAATTAATTCTTCAAAGTTACTAAATTATCCATACTTTTGTCCCAGAAATGCCATTACAAGGTCAATATCCCAAAGAGACCTAAAAAATGGAAAAGGACCCATATTTACAAAATATTTATACAGTTCTTTTCAGTGTCAAAACAAATGGAAACTGAGAACATACTCCTTAATTGGGAAATGAACAAATTATTATACTCTTGTGCCTAAAGAAATGACAAACAAGACAGTTTTAGGGAAACTTAAGAAGACTTATATGAACTAATGCTTACCGAAGTCAACAGAACCAGGAGTACAATTTATATACCATGAACATTATAAAAATAATCGAAGACTCGACAACTGTTTAATATGAAAGCTGTGTACTGCCCATGAAAGATGTTTATGTCTGCAGGTATCCTTTAATTGCAACTTGAATGAAGTATGGGTAGATATCTTTGTAATCTTGCCCATTTCTCTCCAAAGAGACTTTGATTTCTGTCTGGAAGGAGCAGAAAGGGATATAAGACAGGTTGGTCTGTTCTCCTCTGAGAGGGATACCCAACTAAAATTTTATATGCATATCTATATATTTATGTATCAATATATGTGTGCACATTTATAATACAGAGAAGACTGAGTGAACTTTTTTAGATAGGAGGGAGATAAGAACTTGCTCAAACAAGAAAGAGGTCATAATCTCACCCAAGGGAAAATTTTCTAAAGATTTTAGGGGCTAAAGTGGAAATCAAGATGCACCAGTGTATTTGTTGCTTCCAAAATCTTCTTTCCCCTCTACTCTTGGTAAGTCTCAAAGAGAATCTGAAAATGTGTATCCTCTCTCAAAGGAGGAATGAAGAAACTTTCAATTTCATGTAATTAAAATGATCTGTTTTTCCTTTGGGCCAAAAAGATTTAGGAAAACTCAAAAAAAATATAATATGCAATTTTATACTTCAAGCACAGTTTTAATATTTTAGCTCAGCATATCATATTTGAGAGGGTGAAATAACGCTGACATTTAGATTTTTCTCATGGAATCCCCAGTGTCATTGTATCAAGCAATTGTCATTTTGTCATGATTAATATTGGAGGAACAAAGCAACATTGTTGATGGAGCTTTAAATTGCTACAACCATTCTGCAAAGCAATTTGGAATTATTCCAAGAGTGTGACTGAAATGTTCATGCCTCTTGACCCAGAGAACACACTGCAAGGAAGATACCTCCAACATGGTAAAAGACAGAAAGAACCCCTTTAAATGAAAATATTCACAGCAAAACAAGAAAAATAACTTCTACAACAACAGCAGTAGTATAAATGAAAAATACAATAACAAAATCATATTAAATGTCATATGAATTTAATGAATAAACACGACCCTAAAGAAGACCTGAAAAACTATACTTCCCTCTTGTCTTTGCAAAGCTTCACATGAGTGTTAAACATGGCATGTTGGATCAGATTTGGTTAATACCTTGATTCATTTCAACAAAATATTTTTCCTTTTAATTCTTTTATAAATATTGTCTCACTCTATAGAGAAAGGAGAGGGAATGTATTGAGAAATGAGGTGTCTTAAAGAACAAATTACAGAAACATTATTTAAAATACAATGATTAGATGACACGAAACTAAAAAAGTCCAAGTTATACAAACAAAATCAATAAAAAATAAAAATCTTAAAGAGACATCTGATATACTCCTTTGATACCTCATTTCACATCCACCTTAGATTTTACTCATGCACAACATTATTCTACATACATTTATTAAACAGTTTTTTAAAGACACTTTTTCTTACAACTGCTTCATAATATAGGAAATGTGTTTGCTCCATGTTCTCAGATAGAGAATGTAGACAGATTAATAATAACTTCAGGACTTTAACCTGGGTCTTCCACCTCATCATTCCATTCTCTTTCTAGTATTTGAATGTGATCTCTTATGAGGAAGCCTTCAAAGGAAAAAAGAAACTGGTTGAGAATATGAGTAAAGAAGGCAAGAAAAAAGTCACCACTCTTGTTCTTTGGCCAACTCTGGTGTTTCCTTTTTACAGTCCTCTACCCTGTATTTCTTCCAATCTTCATGCCCTGTCTTGACTGTAAGAAGAATCACCTCTTGACTTCCTTAGTAGCCTGTATAGGTTGTTAGAAGAAATCTTCTAAATTTCCTTTGTGTGGCAATTGTTATCTATAAACATCATATTTATGCTTCTGAATGTAAACTTCAAGATTCTAATTTATGTAACATTTTGTAGGAAGCAGATGTTTGGAATTATAACCTATTTTTCTCAGAATCATGAACAATTCACATTTCTCCAATTGCTTTTTCCAAAGTGCCTTGCACTGACAGAATTTGGACATTAACGAGAAATGTGCACCTGTACATTCTGTTTCACTGTGTTTGACAATCAGGTCCATGGAGTCATATCAGTGGTAAATCTGACTTGCATCATTCCTTTTCTATTATTCTTGTAAATCAATGCAGCTGCAATAATGAAAAGGGAAATTCATAACCTGTGAGCGGTGAGATGGCTCTTTTTCTGCTATGAAATGGTAATTTAAACTTAATGTCAATATGGCAGGGCAGTGTTTGTTCTGAACTAGGTAATAAAGCACAAATTGCTGCTGACAAACTGTAACCACATGGAACATGGAGGGAAATTATTACATGATGATCTTTATTTACATGCTTTGCCAGAAAGCTGTGGTCCTTGCATTTCTAAAACACATTTTAGTGTGTAAGAAAGGTAGAGCATTAGATGGCTCAATACATGTCTGCCCTTCCATTTCCAGGCCAATCCCATTGAAGGAGGCAGTGGTACAATCACACATAGTTGCAGGAAAGAGAGGAAACTCTGGTAGAAAGCAGAAATTTAGGTTGTCCTT
The DNA here is from genome assembly GCF_028583685.1 of Petaurus breviceps papuanus. NCBI lineage: Eukaryota > Metazoa > Chordata > Mammalia > Diprotodontia > Petauridae > Petaurus > Petaurus breviceps. Next base: position 18,069,853 of record NW_027187360.1, on the reverse strand, counting down.
TTATTCATTTAGGTAGTCCTCAAATACCTAATGCTACCAGTCTGAGTAAGGATTTCTTTTGCATCATTGTATTATTCAGTAAAAAGATCCCCCTCCCAAATAAGTTGCTTTGCACATTCATAGATTGCAGCAAATTCTCAATATAATTTCAGTAAACTTGAAATTACTAGGATTTTAAGAGTGCTGCCTCCTTTTAGCCCTAGTAGTACCTAGGACTTGTGAGTCATTTCTAGATTAAGACTGATTAGCTACATCTATGCTCTAAGTGGGATGAAATATGTTATTGCATCTTGAGGAAGTATCTATTTGTGTCATGACTTGTACTATCAGTTGCTGCAAGTGAATTTTTCAAATCAGCATGAAATCCAGTCAGAGTTTGATCTCTCCTGGCTGCCTTATAATCAACAACCCACTCTTGGAGATTTTTGGCAGCCTCACCTGGTTATGCCAATAAATCTGAGTGAATAGCTGCTTGATTTGTTATTGATTTCCCTGAGGATATATTTGAGGCAGCAATTTTAGTGATAGGTCTTCAGTCTGGAACTGCAGGTAGAAGGAAAAGAAACTTTGCCAATATGTAGAGGCTAATGTGGTCGCCTCATAGCTGTTGGAGAGTCCCCAACCAATTCCGGCTAAATTTAAGCTGTGCCACTGACTGGTACATGCACACACATATATAAATGTGTGCACATATGCACATACAAACATGTGCATATACACAAACATCCCAAACAAGTGGGGAGTGGGAGGAAGGGAAAGGTGTATCTCATCTGTTAAGCAAATGTAGAATTATTTTCCCCAAACATTTACAGCTCTTTGTGGTCTTGGAAATTTCAATGAATTATGAGTTATTGAGGATTGAGAGTCCCCCATCTTTATGTGACCTTCATGGTGTATGGACAGGACTACCAAGAGTAGTATTTTTTCAATAATCTTGAGTCTACTTCTTCTTAGTGATCATGACTTATTATAAACCAAACTTGTATTAATGACTAAATTCTTACATGTAGGCATTTCATATAATGACATTGTTGTTTCTGGTATGGGTCTGTAATGGGAATGTAAATTTTTAAGATCTTCCCTGCCCCTAGGCTAAAGTGCACCTGGAGCCTGTGGTGGAAGGCTTGTTTCTTAGGAGATACTTTTTGATTGGGCAGTGGGTCAAGAGGGCTGTTACATTCTCTGACCCAGGAGAAGGCTATATAAACCCTGATGTGAGGCTTTGTTCTGGCGCTCACTTTGAGAAGTGTTGTGGGCTTTGATCAGATGAGACTTTGGGAAGCCATTGTTGAGAGCCCCCCGGCTTCGAAAAACCCAGATGTTGATGGTAACTGTGATTTGGTATGGATGTAATATTTGGACAGTTTGGAAACCTGTCTGCTTGATCTGTTTCTCTGTCTTAATAATTCTGGGTGTATACTCTGAAGTTCAGGGTGCTGACCTTTTTCTCCTGAACTAGGTAAATGATATATGTTCGACTGATTAAAGTAAGGTTGTTAACCCATTTTGAGTTGATTTCCTTTAGCAAAGCGATCTAAGAACCTGTGTTGGCAGCCACCTTGGGGAAGCTGGGGTGCTTGCTGCTACAGGGTCTAGGAGAGGAGGGGAAGTCCAAGAATCCATTCCTTTTTAGGATTCTTAAATGTTGTAAAAAAAAAAACCCAAACCTAATTATTTTTCCTCATTATATAAAGCATAATTGGGCCTAAGGATTGTAATACAAAATCTAAGGAGATACTCACTGCTTGCATCTGAGACTAAAGAATTCTAAATCACTGATCCTTATGAGCTACAGAGCAGACCCCTAGTTACTCTCATAGATCAAACTCTTCTTTCCTTCCTTCCTTTCCTCTCCTGCCCCTTCCTTACCTCCTTTGCTCCCTACTTTTTCCTCCCATGATCCCATTTTTTGTTTTGCTTTTTGTTTTGTTTTCCTTTCTTTTTATCTTAAAAAAACCCAAACTAAATGTATTAAGATTAGAGTTTCTCTAAAAGTCTAACTGTTCAATTACCTGGATAGACAGGCAACAGCTCTTATTTTCTGGACTTATAGATGGACCTTATCAGAGCCTTTCTATTTGCCATCTCCACATTATATTTTTAAACTATTTGAAAAAAAATGTATCTAACTAAAGTGATTAGAGAAATGAGGTAAAGTCTCAGGAAAAACACAAATAGAGAAATAAGGGACTGGGATTTCAGATTCAGATCCATACTTTGCTTGGTGTTCCATGAAGATAGATGGAAAATGGTACAACCTAGCCCCAGTCTTTCTGTGGGTTCTAAAATTATTCTTCCACTTCACTGGTAAAGTACATTTTCTATTCTAATTTTAGCAAAGCTGTGTCTATATAATGCCTTTAACAAGATCAAATTGAGGATTTTGCTGGACTGGTAAGATGCCATGAGAGCTAAGTGAAAACATTCTGATACTTTTCATATCTATCGTGAAAGACCCATGGGATATTTTGGAAATGCATCTTTTAAAAATTCATCCACCAGACAGCAAGGTTTTCAATGAGAATTTCCAAGTCACTGCAACATGAAAGAAATGGGATTTGCAACCCAATAGTGTTCTCTGGCCTCAGACTAACAGAAAGCATAATCTAATTCACACAGCTATTGAGTTTTTATCAGCTTGAAGTTGCTCTTAAAAAAAAAACCCAACTATTCAGCAAATCCCTACCTATAAAGCAAACTTTCCTAAAAGAACAGCAATGAAAGAGTTCTTGTAAAACACTAAAGAATACTTGGCAATGGTTCAGAAGAAGTGGATTCCAGTCTCGGTTTTGCTACTTAAAAGCTGTATGGGAAATCATATCATCTCATTGGGACTTAGTTTCTTCCTCTGTAAAATGAAAGGATTGGTGTAAGTGACCTCTAAAGTCCTTTGCAGCTGAAAATTATTTGATCTTAGGACCTTAATTACCCAGGTTTAGATTTTCAACATTTTCCTTTGTAGGAATTTTTCAGCACATATTCAGTTTAACAATATACCTGAACAAGAGGATTTACTTGGGACACACACTAAACCCTCTGCAGACTTTTTACTTCCACTACTTTTCAATGTTTTATGGGCCAATGTTGTTCATAATTGTCCATCCTCCTCCTCTGCTGTGCTTTGCTATTGAATTTGTACTCTGAATTGGTGTTTCCCTTGATTGTCATGTTTTTCCATTTGGAGAGGAGATGGAGTGTTTGTGGACTAGCTAAGCCACAGCACCTGAAAAGAATCATGAATGAAAATGGCAAAAAGATAACAAATATGCCATAGCAGTACATATATGTCTATAAATATGTACTTGTGAGCTGAAAAATGAGTTGTCTAGAACTGAATAAAGAGGCTCAGATTGCATTGTAAATGGAAATTAATACAATGTATTTTAATTGTCCTAATCCACTCCCAGGTGCAAAGATCCATCTTAAAAATATTATTTAGCACAGATATCATCCTAGTGATGTCATATGTTTGCAAATGCTGGAACAATACAATTTCTGAAGAATCAAAGATCAATGATAAGATCAGTATTAAGAACCAGAAGGGTACAGCATGTTTCTGATGATCTCTGTCCATTATGATACATAGAAGCATCTAGGTGACATAGTTGATAGGGTACTGGACAAGGAGTCAGCAAGACCTGAGTTCGAATCCTGCCTTGAACACTTACTAGCTGTGTGATCCTGAACAAGTCAATTAACTTCTCTCAGCTTCAACTCCTTCATCTTTAAAATGAGATAGTATTTAGTATCTACTTGTCATGTCTGAACCAAGGCTGAAAAATGAGATTATATCTACATACAAATACACATATGTAATACATCATGCATACATACACACCTATTCATATTCATATACATGTTAGATTTGTTTTAGGTGTTACTTTAATATGATTATATCCCTCACACCAGAAGTGGCATAAGGGATATCTTTGAGAAAATATAGAAAATGAAAAAAAAACAAAATATTTAGGCTATGCAAGTGCTGAAATTAAGGGATAAATAAATATCCATGTGTTCCTCTGGCATCACCAAAATTAAAAGACAGAGAAAGGCCACTAGTATTTTGGGTAGATTCTCATTGAATTATCTATGAACAAAGCATGGACAAAAATCACATAAGAAGAGAGGAAATAAATGAATTGTGATGTACAACACATGTGGGAAGGAATTCCTATATATCCATGCTGAAGAACCATAAAAAGAAATATACATATTTGCATGTATATATATATTTGTGTATGTACACATAATATACATACATGCATTTACATTAACATACACATATATGCAGGTATATATTTATCACCCTCTCCATAGCTTTCACTCACTCATTTTGCAGAAAGTTTACCATTACTATTCAGGGTTTTAAGGGTAGTCTTGTGAATGTATATCTTCTATCCACAAATGCAAAAGTCCCCATTGCTGTGCTTCCTTTGCCTTAACAACCATCCAGGAGACTGTTACTTTTAAAATCAATATATATATATATATATATATATATAAAATAGCATAGCTGAAACAGTAACTACAATTAACATTTCCTCTTCAAACCATGAGGGTACTCTCCCACAAGTACCCATGAACTTATAGTACAATGGAAATGAGGCATATGTGTTTGGAACACCAATGGGCACCATAACTCAGAATTCTGTGAATGCAGGACCATAAATATCTTCATTCCTTGGAAGGGTACTCATGATGTTTTCTGTGGGGTGTGGTACTTGTGACGAATTAGTACTTTAGCTTCCCATCTGGGCTTGATCCTTTCACAGAACAGTTCAGTTGGATTTGTTCCTCTTAGGTATGGTATCTTGACTGGATGGCTCAATGACAGTCAAACTTGACTATCAATCAACAGCTGGGCTGTATCAAGCATATTGCTCAGTCACTGATTTCACTCTTCAGTGGAATCTTCTGATGCTGAGATGGATATGAAAGATCATTTGGCCAATAGATAGCTGATACCTGACTGAACTGAGATGGTTACTTGTCTATTGGAGTCTTCCAAAACATAGCATTTTTGGAAGGAAAATTAACCCAGTGGACTCTCTAGGCATATTCTGTGATGGGTATCTATAGGTTATTTTAGAACTTTCAGCCACAGACTTAGCTGAGTCATTCTGTCTTTTCTTCAACTGAAGTGGTGGACCTTATTTTCAGTGAAGGTAACTCTCCTTATTCTAGAATTGACAGAAATCTCTCCTTTACTTGTCCCAGAGTCTTTTCCCTGGAGTTTGTCACTTTAAACAGAAGTCTCTCATTGCCTGTTTTACAATTTCCCTTGTTGATGTTGTTCATCCTTTGTTCCTATGACATCAGCAGTATATCTTGACTTGTGTTTGAATTAGAATTGAGTGAGGCAGATCTGCACAATGTAGTCAGCCTTGAGATGACTGGTGATGGCCCAGGATGCAGTGGGTGACCTATTTTGTTCAGGAGAAGTTAATGTTAGTCAAAGATTGATTACTCCTTAGTTTATGGTGATCCATCCTGATTCAGGCAATTGAAGTTATCAGTCTACTTTTTTGGAGTCTTATACAGGTAAGTGCCTAGAAACAAAAGTATGAAATTAGTGTGTATTTTAGGTGTAATTTGTTTTCTTGGTACCATAATATACAATTGAACTATTCCAGTCTCTTAAACTTTCCAAAATGTGGAATGCTTCTTTTTAAGCTAAAAGAACTTCTTTAGATTTCAATGCCCCTGTTTTCCATTCCTTCTGCCCTACTCTATTGCTGCTCAATTCTGACACATATATGTATACAAATGTGTATAAATCCACAGAATATGTATACCATGTAAACAAAAACAGCATCGATGAAAATAGTCCACTGTTTATTTAATTAGTAAGAAACTAAATTAGATAGGTCTGGATGTAGATTGAAGATTTTTCATATTCTTGAAAGACTTTTATAAGCTTTTATACCCCAAACCTGGATGTTATTTACTGATTGAAAAGTTTCTCTTTGTTTTTAGATAGATGTGAAAGTCACTAGTTATTCCCTGAGGTAAAATGGCTCTATTTCTATTGTCAGTATTCTTTTGGTTTTGAAAACTACCATGGATTGTGAAAATGTAGTGAAAATTGATGTTAGAAGTGCCAGGTCTCAATTTTACTTATTTTTCACATGTGTGCAAGGACTCCCAAGGGAATATACATACAAAAGACCAAGTCACAATTTTTTCCCTCACCCATTATGAAAAATGTTAATCCCTCATTAAATGAGAGGACAAATGATCACCAACCTAAATGCATCTGCTACTTATCAGTGGAAATTTATTGCATCTTGTGATTTTATCATCTTTGTCCTCAATGCCTATCCCCCCCCCAAAAGAAATACTTAGAAAACTTTTACTTTCTTTTCCATTTTTGTTGAAAATAGAATATTTATTTCCTGTTTTGGCAATTTCCTCTTCTATGTCCTTCATGGAAAAATCTGCTTCCCTTCTTTCAACTGTCCCTGAGGTGATAGAAACAACAGATTTGAGGAGGATAAAAAAAATTCATATTTTAGAGTTCTCAGCTGAAGAATCACATTGCGACATGTGATGTCAGGTTGCATCAGTCATGTTTCATTATGAGATACAATTCCCTAGCCCTGACACAACATGAAATGACTTGACACCAACGCACTGTGTCAGCTGAAAAAGTGGAAAACAATTGACTTCAAAAAAGGCTCAAGTGGAGAAGAGGAAAACTTTTAAGAAACCTAATTTCCTAGGTACTAAAGAGAATGTTGGAAGCCATTATTTTAAAAATATTATTTCATTTGCTTTTGCAACATGGCTAAAATAAAAATATGTTTTGCATGACTTTATTTATATATTAAATATCAAATTGCTTGGATCCTCAAGGGGATGGGGGAGGCAAGAAGATAATTTGGAACTCAAAATTTAACAAAAAGATTGCAATTTTTTACAAATAATTAGAAAATATTTAATGAATTAAATAAAAATATATTGAACAGCATTATTTCCTTGGGCTAAAGCTAAAGGATGGGGAGAAATGAACTGTCCAAGAACCTTAGTGCTCTACTTGTGTTGGAATTAACATCATTTTCAACTCATCTTTCTCTCCTGTCAGTTTCCCACTACCCTCCACCCATGAAGAATGTCCATCTTATGCATCATTTAAACTACCTATCACTAACCTGAATTGGAATTCTACCAAATTCTGCTTAGGAGATCAACAACAATATAGAATGGTCACAGTGAGGATAGGAAAGGGTTTCATTCTGACATAAAGAAGCAGTCATAGAGTGATGGGGAGGGAGTGTGAGGGTGGTCAAGGGAACTTGAATTTTCTGAATGGGAACTGATGAAGAAGTGATCTGAAATATCTTTAGATATGGCATCACATAGTGGCTATAGATGGAAATCTGGTTAAAGATGACTCCAAGTTAGGCACCAATATTATTAAAGAAAAGACTGGACTAATATTAGGTCATTTGTGCCTAAGGAGAAAAGTCATTGTTTAGTGTATGGATTATTTGTTTTTTTTTTCCCTTGGGGACCTAAAGTCCCAGTTTCAAGCTACAACTAACTTCCCTCCTAAATAGGAAAGAGTAGCATTATCTTATGCAGCACACGGTAAAAATTTGAAATCAGATTAGAAAACATGGTTGCCATGGCAGCAGTGAAGTACACTTTCATGCAAAGCAATTTAATGGATGTGAAAAATTGTACCTTGTAACAGGAATGAGATATTTTAGAGATAACAATCCCTCAGCCAGCAGTGGGCTAATAAACTAGAATCTTGATGGCTGTCTCTTCCTCATCTGTCATCCCTTTTCATACCAAATTCCAGTGGCAGGTCAGTGTGCCACTTAAAACGCATTACCTGGGGCATAATGGAACTGGAAGTAGGCCTTATGTTAAGGTTTATGGAAAACATCTCCTCGAGGTATCTGGTTCTTCCTAAGGCAGAAAAGTGTGCAGAACAAAATCTAGCAGTGGTCTATATCAAGTACATTGAATAAACATCCAATTCATTGATTTATGCAACTAGCATTTATTAGGCATCTATCATATATGATGTATGGGACAGGTGCAGAGATACAAAGAAAAAAGGGGTGGGAGAAAGTTGCAGCCTTTACGAGCTTGCATCGCATTAGAGCAGGGGTCCTTAAATACTTTTTTGACTCCTTTAACAGTCTGGTGAAACCCATGCACCCCTTCTCAGAACAACATTTTTAAATTTCACAAAACATATAACATTACAAAGGAAATTAATTTTATTAGAATATAGTTATCTCTTTCTTCTTTTTATTTTGTACTTGACTAAGGTGAAAAATTAGTTTTGCCTGATTATATATATTTGTAATGGCTTTTGTTTTTCTTGTCTTCTCAGTGAGTAGGGGAGAAAAAAATTGAAACTGAAAATAAAATGTAGTTATTAAATAGGGAAATACAGGTATTATATATGTGTGCACATTGTGTATATATGTGTACACATATATGTATAAGAGGAAAATATAGTTATTGCATACATTCCAGAGAGAGAGAGAGAGAGAGAGAGAGAGAGAGAGATGGAAGGATGGAGGGAGGGAGGAAGGGAAGGAGGGAGAGAGAGGGGGGGGAGAGGTATTTTAAATCACAGACCTCATGTAAAGAACCCCACACTAGAGGAATATATTTATAGAAGCAAGTTGATTACTTGCTCATTGGAAGAGGGAGCAGAAGAGGTGGGTAGGGTTTATCACAGCCTTCTTTCTTCTTGGGTACAGACATAGACAGAGAACACCATGAGAACTATTTAAGAAAGAAAGGGAAACATGATGGCCAAAACCTGGATAATCTGTCACATAATACATTGGACTCTATGTTAATACTACTTTATGGTACTCTAACTGTTTCAAGTATGTTGAGTTTCAGTTTGAGAGAAAAATGTCATGTCTTTTTTTAAAGCCTCTTATTGCCTATCTAATAAAGTCCTTAGGAAATACTCACTCAGCATATTCCTCTAATGCCAGAGCAGTGAGTAGGGCATTCAGGGTAGAGGTCACTGAATGATGCTGCCAGCAACCTAAAAAACCCAAGAAGAAAAGTTTTCCCTGGGTAATTGTCTGCATACTTAGAGAAGCTTGGCAAGAAAAATGAGTTATTAAGTTCCAAATGGGTAAAGTTCTATGTAGAAAAAAATTTTAGTTGGTTTTTGGCTCTCCCAGTGGCTTTCCCTTGAGCATATCCTGAGGTACCTTGTCCAAAACCTGCAAGTTTAGGGCAAAGTGAATTCACTGAGATCTGGAGGAAGCCATGTACTTTCAGATTTAGAGTTAGAAGGAAACTTGGAGCTAGTGTTGCCCATCCCCCTTTTTATAGGGTACAGGGGATTGCTGGCAGACTGATGCCTTTGGTTCCTCCTTCCTAAACACTTGGGCTGTGAGAGTGCAACCAATGAGATGGCTCCTTCCAAGTCCTGTGGGAGAAGGCAGAACTGAAATCATTTAAGAAAAGAGAGGTGAGTAAGCGTGATGGCAGAGAAAGGATGAAAGAAGACTCAGGGCTGATGAAGGAGTGGTCAATTCCAACCATGCCATAATCAGAGCATGAAATGCTGGAAAAAGATTGTAGCTAGGAAATGCAGGACTACTAATAACACCTACAAACCAATGCAGTACTGCTGTGGCTATCTCATTCTGAGGATGAAACTCCTGCCTCTCTATCCCTTACTTCCCTTTGGCTGCTTTCTGCTGAACCTATTTCCTACTCATTTCTTTAGGAGTCTGTTCACTTTCTTTATTTGCCATGTATCCTCAAAAGAAACTGGCTTCTCCAAGATATGGTTCTTTGAGTGTATGTGCCTTAGGGTAATTAATAGTAGGTGACTGAGACTGCTCATCAAAGTGGAGAGAGAGACAGAGAGAGAGAGTTAGAAAGAGAGAGGCAGACAGAGTCATAGACAGAGAGATAGAGATAGAGACAGAGACAGAGAGACGGAAACAGAGGGATAGAGAGAGACAGAGACACAGAGAGACAGACACAGAAGAAGAAACACACGAAGACAGACAATGAATGAGAAAGAGAGGCAGAGACAGAGATGGGGCAAGATAGGGACAGAGAAACAGATTTTCTAATACCAGAGGTTTCTTTCTCCAGCTGGGAACTCAAGTTGAATTAAAAAAAATGGTTGATATATATTATAGCTTCCCTAAAGGAGAGAAAAGTTGAAATGAATTTGGACTGCACTTTAACACAGAAAAAGCTATCAGTGTTCTGAGGGAGGAGGAGGCCTGGAGAGTAGAAGCAGAAGGAAATCCCTCTGAGTAGTGGTTTCAGGCAAATTTACCACTCTGGCCTTCCCCAGTAGCAAGTTAATGAGCTACATAGGACCTCATACACCTTGCCACTCTACACCCTTCATACACACAGTGATGCTGGTAACTTTAACCAAAGTCACATTTACTGAGATGCCTGAAGTGAGGAAATGGGAATGAATGACTGAGTATATGAGGATGGGAAGCAGAGAGAGACTGATTAGTTCTCTTCAGATGAACACCCTTTCTTCAGTTACATAAATATGAGGGGAAAGAGGCCCAGGCAGATTAAGTGACTTGTCAAGTTTCACATAGGAATGGAGCAGTGGAGGAGTGGAGCAAATATCTGAATTCAGTTATTCTGAATCCAAATCCAGTGTTTTTTGAGTCATAGCATGTGCAGTGGGAAGAGCCCTACCCTTGTAATGGAGAGAGCTCTGGGTTCAAATCCTACTTCTGCTGTTAGTTATATCATAATAAGCAAGTCACCTACCCACTTAGATCCTCAGTTCTCTCATATGTAAAATGGACATTTATATTTCTTATCTCACAGAATTGTTGTCAGGATAAAATAAGATTAGGTTTGTAAAATATTCTATGAATGTTTGCTGTTATTGTCACACTTTCCCTGCACATGCAACCAATATGCTGGCATTAGTGTAATGCAGGAGAGGGAATCAGAAAAATCAGACTTCTGGTTCTCTTTCTGCCTCTTTCTAGTCTCAGTTTATTCATCTGTGAAATGGAGATAACATACCCTACTTTTTTTTGTAAGGAAATTAATTTTTTTTTCAACTTCTGTGTGAATAGGTGCCATAATCATTGCTTTTCTGGCTTCCCAGCAGAGTTTAAAGGATAATGGGAACTTAGATCAAATTCAGAGAAAAGGATCACATGCAAACTTTTTGTAGAGTTTGAGCTGTCATTAGGCAAAGCTTTATAACACAGATTGAAAACAAGAAAACATAATTAAAATTGAACCTCTCTCCCTCCATAAATTAAAAGTGGTTAATTTTTCACTGAGAAGTAAAAGTCTGGGAAAAGAAGTCTGGGCTGGGAAAAAAGAATAGTAAAACCATGTCACAGAAAATCAATCAATACATGTGCTTTTCACACAATTGCTTGAAATCAAACTTCAAGAAAAAGAAAACAAAACCTCTTTTGGCAGCTTCTGAAGCTCAGTGACTTTGCTTCATTCCAGAATGTTTCCTGGTTATGAAGGGAATTTCATCAGTAATAGCTAGAATCCAGGAATTTCAAATTCCTTTGAAGAAGCAATAAATCCATCAATACCAAGGATGCCAAATGTCTTAATGGAGGGAATTACTGTGAGAAATGATTTGAAATAAAAACATTTTTATAAGGATTTATCTTCTAGGCTACATTTCTTAATGACTTCATGTCAAATATTATAATAAACACTTAGTTAACACTGTTATTCCTTTTGGATCTGCTATCATTTCCATTTTGCTGATTCAGAAGCTGAGCATTAGGAATAGAAATTCATTATGAATTGGGGTTAGAGGCTGACCAATCTAATTCATTACTTAGTGATCTCAAAAGTGAAAAAATTTTGACCCTGATTAAGCTTTCAAAGTGAGTTAATCCTGGAGCTTGTCAATTGTAGACTCCAGTGAAAATATTGAAGTCAGGAAAACATGAGTTTGAATTCTGCCTCAGACATTTTCTAAGTATGTGACCTTGAGGAAGTCACTTTCCTTCTCAACCTACATCCCCTCTTCTATAGAATGGGAATAAGCATAGCACCCGCCCCGCCCCCCATGTTTGTTATGAGAATCAAATAGCATAATGTATGTAAAGTACTTTGCAAATCTTAAAATGCTGCATAAATATTCTCCACCTCCTCCTCCTACTACTACACCTGCTCCTTTTTTCTTCCTCTTCTTCCTTCTCTTCCTCCTCCTCCTGCTCCTCCTCCTCATCCTCATTCTTTTATTCACTTTGGATGGGAGTTAATTTATGAAGCCCTAAAGCAAAGATTATTCAAGGATTGTACAAATGTAAGCAAGTAACCTGTGAGTCCAGAAGACAACAGATGGCCCCATACAGCCTCTCTGTTGGGACAGTCCTAGGTCTGTTGAATTCATTTATGTTCAACTGGGAGATTTACCCTCAATTGCACACTTCTTCTTTATAGTCCCAGGTCATAAAAAAATAATAATATGGTCCAAATAATAAAGAAAGCATGAAAATTATCAAATACATTTTATGAAGGCAAGTGATAGAGGAAATGAGTAGATTAGGCCACTTAGAGATTCCCTTTAGATTTTATTTCTCTAGTTATGGATGCAGAGACAATCCCTGTGGCTCTAAATTTTAAAATGTTCATATTGAATTAATCAAGACAGTATTAACAAAATATGGTCCTAGTTTAGAACAGGAGTTCGTAGAGCATAGTGGGACAATTCCTGGACTTGGATAAATAAAATAATAGTTTTATTAAATAAATACAATAATAGTTAACATATAGTGCTTTAAGGTTTGCAAAGCTTTTTACCTATCTTATTTGATCCTCACAGCAATCTTATGAAGTAGGTACTATTATTTTTTCCCATTTTATGGAGAAAGTAATTGTGGCTGTTAGAGGATAAATGATGTACTCAGAGTCAAATAGCTATTGTCTGAGGCAGGATTTGCACTTAGACACTTATGACCTGAGCAAGTAAGTTCCCTTGTCTGTTCTAAGTTTCTTCCTCTGTACAAAAAAGAGTAGAGGAGTGGATTAATTTTAAAAGTCATTTTCAATTCCATATCATATGTATTTAATAAAAGGCAATGTGAGGTAATATGGTCTAGTTGATAGAAAGGGTGCCTCAGAGCAGGGAGGACTTTGTTTCAAGTTTGACTCTTATTTTGCCTGTGTGACCTTGGACAAGCAGCTCAGCCTTTCAGTACTTGAAATAGCTCTCTCAGATTTTAAGTTGGAGAGAAGGTGATAACCTGCAGTGGTGGAGGAATTGTCCTCCCTTCAGAGTTCCTTATACTAGTGAAATCACAAATCCAATACCTATCCCTCTGAACATAATAACTTATATCTGCATAATGCTTTAATAGTTACAAAGCATGTATGTCTATAAACTCATTTAATAGTAATAGTAAGACTCTATAACTTCTGAGGGTACTCTTAGATCATAGGAAAACAAAGGAGGGCTTCCAGCAGGAAGGAAAAGAACATGTAACTGAGGAATAGTGGGTCTGAAAATGGACTTAGATAACATATGATCATAAGACTCAGAACCACAAGGGACCATGGAGAACATCTAGCCCAACAAATTTAATTTAATATATTATTTTGTCATTTTCAGAAAATTATTATTAAGCATATACTAGCCACAGAGTATGATTGTAGAATGTGTGGTAGATTTAAAGTCTAGATTAGGCATGATTTCTTTTCTCATATGCTTAGTAAGAGGTGGGTGACACATATAGATAACTATTATATACTATATTAGGTAGCAAGTCCATTTGAGAATTTCAAAACAAAGACATGCATCAGGTCTCAGAGGGAAGGAATACATGAAAGCTTCCTGGACATGGTAGAGGAAATGGAGCTCTACTTGAAAAGAGAGATAAAGCTTGGATATATGAAAATGGAAAGGGAGAAGTGAGATCATGAACAAAGACATGACATCCTTTCATTTAAAGGATGAGAAAACAAGATTATAGAGAGGAAATGACTTAACCAAGGTAACATATGTAGATCTACATATTCTTGTGTATGCATATGTATGTACCTGTGTACACAGTTTCCATTTGAGAAGTAAGAATAGTTTGTGTGTGTTGTGTATAGGTGTGTATGTATTGTGTCTGCCCAGCTGGATAGCTTCTTAAGGACAAGGTCATTTTCTTTTTCACATGAATCTTTTTATCTCCAGGAGTCTAGAAAAAATTTCTGGTACATAATAGCAACTTAATAAAACTAGTTGAATTGAATTTTGTTGTTAATTAAGTTGTAGCTGCTGTGTTACTTAATGTGCCTTTTTAATGGGGTGGAGTAAATTAATATCTATAAGGATCCACAGCTTGTTTTCCAGATTTGATTCAGCAAATTTTGGGGGATACAAAACTCTCAAAGATTGGACAGGTTATAATGTGGGTTGGAGAGAATACTCACAATGATGATATTATACATAATTTTAGTATTAGAATGAATAACCTCTCAGTGCTTAGGCAACACTCCAAAACTTATAAGTTGCAGAGAAGGTGTGGAGCTGTATTTGGAGAGGAAGTTATCTCATCTTAGAGTTCTTTGAAGTCTCTTTCCCAGCTCTCTCCTGGTTCTTTTCTTGTTAAATGTCTCCTCTATTTCTTTTGCTGCTTCTTCATCCCTATCATGCACAACAACTATGAATATCTCTTAAGGTTTACTCCCAGGTTCCCCTGTCTTTTTACTCTTTTCTCTACTACATCAACTCACATGGGTACAATTATCAACTCTCCGCAGATGTTTCCTAGATCTTTATCCTACTCTAGTCTCTCTCTTGGGACTGTGTAGCAGCAAGCATCTCAGGTGTCCTCAGGGTTTGCTGCTAACACAGGTTCTTAGATCTGCATTGTTAAAGGAAAGCAACTCAAAATGGGTTAACAAGCTTACTTTAATCAGTCAGATATATATCATTCACCTAGTTCAGGGGAAAAAGGTCAGCACCCCGAACTTCAGAATATACAGACAGAATTATCAAGACAGAAACAGATCAAGTAGACAGATTTCCAAACTGTCCAACCATTACATCCATACCAAATCAACATCTGGGTTTCAACATCTGGGTTTTTCAAAGCTGAGGTGGGGCTCTCAATAACGGCTTCCCGGAATCCAGATGAAATCACAGAACACTTCTCAAAGTGAGCCCCAAAACAAAGCTACACATCAGGGCTTATATAGCCTTCTCCTGTCTCAGAGAATGTAACAACCTTATTGACTCACTGGCCAATCAAGAAGTATCTACTGAAAAACAAGCCTCCCACCCCAGGCTCCAGGTGCACTCTAGCCTAGGGGCAGGGAAGATCTTTAAATTTACATTCCCATTACAGTCTGTCACATATTCCCAACTGTGTTTTGCACATCTTGAATAAGTTGCTCCTTAGATATCTCAAACTTAACATCTCCAAAGCAGATCATTCATTTCTCTCTCTCTCTCTACATACATATAAATACACATGTGTGTCTATACATACACATATATACATGCACACATGCATATACATGTGTGTATCTGTGTGCCACTGCAAAATTATGTAATTTCTGTCTTCACAACATCTTTTATATATGTCTTTTCTCCATTTACCCTAGTTCTCTTCTCATTTCCTCTTAAACAATTTCAAATATTCTAACCACTCCCCTTGCCTCATCTCTCCCCAATCCTGTCCTTCCTCTATTCAACCTCCAATCTTTTTTTTCCAAAGTCATAAATTTGGCCTTAACCCCCCCCACATACTTCTTTATCCTATTTAATGAACCACAGTGCCATTTTATTACCTTCAGGAACAAAGGTAAACTCCTCTGTTTGGCCTTCAAAACCCTATTTTACCTTTCCATTCTTCTTATTTCAAGGCTTAGAATATTTCCAGGTACACACACTTAACAAATGTGTATTTATTGTCTTATATTTACTCCCCACAACACAAGCTTTAGTCCAACTACATTGGCCTATCTATTGCTCACTCCACGTATTTACACTGCCCTCATAGCTGGAGTACTCTCTCCCATCAACTTCACCTTTTAGCTTCCATGCCTTTCTCCAAGGTTGCTAAAGAATATTTCTCCTCACTTCTTCACCCTTCTTCCCAACCTCCTAGCTGCCACTGGCTTCTCCTCTCAAGTTACATTCTATTTACTCTGTATATAACTTTTTTGTACCTAGTTATTTACTTATTCTTTCTCACATTAAAATATCTGTTCCTTGAGGACAGGGATTACTGCTGCCTCTGACTGTTTCTTAGTTATTAGTACAGTTGCATACAGTAAAAACTTACATCTTTGTTACCTGAATGAATGAATTAATAATAACAATTTATACTTATGATGTACAATATCTTATGGTTAATGAAACACTTTCCTCACAACAGTTTTTAATTAATTTATTTGTTTACTTTTAGTTTACAAGATTCTTTTCCACATTCCCTTGAGTTTCAAATTTTCTCCCCCTCCCTCTCTTCCCCCCCCTCATATGGCGGCATGCAATCAAATATAGGATCTGCAAATACCTTCACATTAAACATTAGTCAGTTTATAAAGTAAGATTATAACCTATGAAATGAACAAAGGGAAAGAGGAAACAAAGCAAAACAAGAAAAAGAAAGAGAGCAGGTAGTTTGCTTCAATTTGTGTTGAAACTCTGCAGTTCTTTCTCTGAATATAAACATCTCTTTCCACCATAAGTCTTTTTGAGTTGTCTTATAATCTTGCATTGCTGAGAAGAGCCCAGTCTATCAAAGTTGGTTGTCACACATACATCGTGTCTGTAATTGTGTACAAATTTCTCCTGCTTTTGTTCTTCTCACTCAACATCACTTTGCATAAGTCTCTCCATATTATTATGAAGTCTGTCTGCTCCTCATTTCTTATAGTACATTTCTTATAGTATTCCAATACATTTCATATACCACAACGTGTTTAGCCATTCCCCAATTGATGGGCATTCCCTTGATTTCCAATCCTTTGCCACTGCAAAAAGAGCTGCTATGAATATTTTGGTACATACGGGAACTCTTCCCACGTCTATGATCTCTTTGGGATACAACCCTAGAAGTGGTATTCCTGGGTCAAAGGGTGTTCACGTATTTATAACCCTTTGGGCATATGTCTAGATTGCTCTTCAGAATGGTTGAATCAGTTAACAACTCCACCAACAATGCATTAGTGTTCCCATTTTTCCACATCCTCTCCAGGGTTTATCATTTTCCTTTTTTGTCATTGTAAGGGTTATGGGATTTAAAGATCTTCCATGCCCCGTTGGACTTG
>NW_027187360.1:17988067-18052605 GCF_028583685.1 Petaurus breviceps papuanus | reverse complement strand
ATATTTGTAATCTCTATAGGCATAGTGAATATGGCATTGCTGATACAGTCATCTTAGCCAATCTGACCAGTGAGATGTGGTACATCAGAGTTGTTTTAATTTGCATTTCTCTAATCAATAGTGATTTAGAGCATTTTTTCATGAGCTTATAGATATTTTTAATTTCTTCCTCTGAAAACTACCTGTTCTTATCCATTGACCATTTATCAATTGGGGAATACAACAAACATTTTAGAAAGGTAGAGCAAGAATTGTTTTAGAAATTTTATATATAGAGAAACTGAGGCCCAGTAAGATAAAATTAAAATCAACCAACTAATGAATGGTAGATCTGGGACTCAAACTGTGCTTTCTTGGTACTACATTGTGTTGCTACTTTCATGTTTCAGAATCTATGAAAATGTGGTAGGGAAACAGGACACAGTTGAACATGACATTAATGATGAATATTCTGGAAAGTAATTTAAAAGAACTTATAGAGACTGTATTAATATCGGGAAGCATAAGACCAGTGTTATTATGACATTTTCAGTAATTATTAGTAAGAATGTCAGTGTTTAAATATATTGAGATAGGGAAGAAAAATCTAGTGGTTAAGGAAGAAGAAATATATACATTTAGGTGGTGAACTAATTTATTAGAGTAACTAAAAATTAGAACTTTATTAAAATAAAATAATTTGTCCAAGATCATACACAATATAAGAGAGGACAATGGAGGCAGAAGATGGGAAGCAAGGAGTGTACAATCACATACATGTATAAACCTGACATTTTCTTTTCAATTTGTTTTATTTTCAAATTAGAAATGTAGCAGGCACAAACATTTCCATGTTGAAACTTTGAATGTCTATTACAAACAGCTTATTCTTTAAAATAATATATTTATTATCAAAGACAGTTTAAATGTTTTGCCTCTAACTCTGTTTGTGTGTCCATGGAGAAGTTATTTAACCTCTTAGTACTTAGTCAACTCTCAAAGACCTTTAAGTTGCAGAGAAGGTGTGGACCTGTATTTGAAGAAGAAATTATCTCATCTTGGAGTTCCTTAAAGCAATGAAATCCCACATCCACTTCCTCCCTCTATATTGAATGTAACATGAAAGTACTGACTTTTTTGTGTGTTCATTTAAGATGATTTGCTCTTTCTTTTTGTTGTTTAATTCAGTCTTATTTTCTTCTTGTTTTTCTGCATCGTTATCATTATGTACCCTTTTCCCCCAACAATTCTTCCCTTACTCTAAAATAAAAAGCCTTTTCTTTTACTCAATCAAAACAAATTCAAACACAGACACATCTTAAATATGTATCTTTTTGAACCTTTAGTCAGTCATGTCTCTGCAAAGAGCGGGCAAGTATTCTTTGTCATAAATATTTTGGAATCATATTTAGTCATTGCATTGTCAATAAATGAAAAAAAATTTTAAGCTCTTACTAAGGGAAAAACACTATGCTATGATCTATGGATAAGAATATAAAATTTTGACAGTCCTTGTTTTCAAAGAGCCCATATTCTAATGGGGGAGATAACATACATAAGAAGGTCCAAGTATATAGCAGATGGAAAGTCACAGTCATCCTTAGGGTGCAATGACAGGCCAGAGGATTTATTTTAGATAGATACTAATTACCAAATTAAGAAAAGATCCATTCACTCATATGCATTCTAAAAGAAATAAATAAACCAGAAAGGGAGTTGTATCTTGCCAAAAGAATGTTCTGTGTGTAATGATATATCAGGACTTTTGTTGATCATGTTATTAATAGGGTCAATTAGGCTTATTGTTTTTTCTTAAATATTGAAATGATCCTGTCTTCCAGTTATAGAACCAATCTAGTAATATTAAATAATCATTGTGATTTGTTTCTATTGTCATTTTCCTAATATTTTATTTACAGTTTTTATATTGATACCTTCTAAGGATTATGATCTATAGTTTGATTTTTCCCTCTTTTTCTCCTTTTCTTTTTTAAAAAAATTAACAAATATTTTATGAAGTGTTGAAATCACTTGATCTGTAAATACTTGCTACAATTCACTTGCAAACCCCATATTAAATGTTTCCCCCCATTTGAAGGTTTACTTATGTCTTGTTCAATTTCTGTTTTTGAGATTAGGCTATTTAACTCCCCTGTTTAACATTCTATAAATGTGGGGAATTGCATATATTTGTAAATTTTTTTCAATATTATTTACATAATTAAATGAAATAATTTCTATCATTTATTTTATTTCTTCTTTGTTGGTTATGAATTTACCCTTTTAATTTTTGTTACTATTAATTTGGCTTTCTTCATTAAAAATTCAAATTAGGTACTGTTGCTACTGTTTTTTCTATTTTATTATTTAAAAACAAAGCTGTTTAATATAATAAATATTTTCATTTCAATTTTATCAGTTTCTTTGATATTAAGGATTTTTATTTTAGTGTTTAACTGTGGGTTTTGCTTTTTTTTGGTTTTCTATTATTTTTGTTGCATGCCCAATTAACTGATCAACTCTTTTTTTAAACTAAAGGGTTAAGAGATATAAATCTTCCCCTATGGATTTGTTTAGCTGCATTCTCGTCTCCCTATCAAATGCCTTTTTGTTTCTTTCTTGTCATTATGAAATTATAAATTATTTCCCTCAGTCATCTTCTCCACTTTTCCCCAGAATCTTCCTTTCCCCCCTTCTTTCCATTCTTTCTATACCATCAAATCATGAGAAATCCACTCCTAATTCCCATTTCTTCAGATCACTCTGTCTTCTTATGCCAACCTGGGCTGGTAAGAAAAAACATTGACTCACTATGACTTTTACTTGGACTTCCTTATTAAGACAAAGTTAGGTGCACTTTTTAGATCTTTTTTGAAGGGTTGTTAAAGTGGGCGTAGAGTTTAGTTATTATACTTTCTGTTAAATAATCATCTTGACTCAGACCCCTATCTCATAATTTTTTTTATAATATGATAATATGCCAGTTACATTAATATACTTTAACTTGTTTAGTCATCCCTCTGTAGGAGGTCAAATACTTTTTAAATGTTTTTTGCTAAAATTAAACAAATAATAATAATAAATGGATCATGAATCTATTGTTATAAGAAATTCTTGGGTGAGGAAATTCCCTTTCCCAATGTAGGTAGTACCTTCTCTGGAATGCATAGTCTTAGAAAATTACCTAGTATACTGAGAATGTAAGTGTCTTACCCATGTAGCATAGTAATTATAAGAGACAGGACTTAAATATAAATCTTTCTGACTTCTAAGCAAGATCCCTATCCATTATATTATACTATATTAGTATTTTGATATATATCATTGCTTTTCTTCTCTATTTGCCTCTTTGCCATATATGCATTATAGTGGTAATAAAGGGTCAGGTGATATTTGCTTATAATTCTAAATTCCTTTCCAAAATGATTGGAATAATTCACAACTCCACCAACTCTTTATGTATGCCTCTCCTCATACATATACTCCCATAATTGTCATTTTCCTTCTTAAAAAATCTTTCCTAATGTGGTGAGGTGGAAACCAAGTTTAAGAAAAATTGAATATCTCAGTGGTTTGCAGCATTTTATATATAGCTTATATCACTTGTGATTGTACTGTTCACATCCCCTGATGACTTATCTATTAATATTTGATTCTTGTTTTTATAGATTTGTATCAACTACTTATACATTTTGAATATTAATTCTTTTCCTGGGAAATTGATTGTAAAGATTTTTTTTTCCAAATTAACTATTTTCTCCTAATTCTAAAAGTATTAATTTTGTTTGTTCAAAAACTTTTCAATATCATGTAACTACAATTGTCCATTTTATCTTTAGTAATCATCTCTATCAATTTTTAGTAAATAATTTTTTCTTAATCTGTATTTGTGAAAGTTATCCTCATCCCTCTTCATCTAAATTGTTTATAATGCAACCTATTATGTCTATTTTACATGTTAATTTGTAACACATTGAAATATACATTGTGAAATTTTGGTCTAAATCTACATTCTGTAAGACAAATTTCCATTTTATTGAATTATATTTGTAGTGCAATGAGTAAATTTTCAGCAGTAAATGGTTTCTTTTGGCTTATTAAACACTGTACTACTATGTTTGACTACGTCTTAGTTTTGTGAGCTAATTTGCTCCAGTGATTGACCCATATATTTTAACCATTATCTAAGTGTTAAAATGATGATGTTTTTGGTAGCATAGTTTAAAATACAGTATTAATAATCACTTTCCTTCCCACTTTTTTTAACAAACTTTTATTATTCTAAAATAATTTTATTATTTTATCTACAAAAGTAATCTTCAGTGATTTGATTACTATGATGTTCAATCTGTAAATTAATTTGGCAGCATTCTAATTTTCATTATATTAACATGGCCCAAACATGAACTATTAATATTTCTTCTTTTTCATTTCTTTACTTTTATAAACAGGGTTTTACATTTACATTCATATGATTCCTGTGTGGATATTAGTAAGTGGAATCGCAAGTATTTTTTTATGCATGTTGTTGGAAATTTGAATGGCATTTCTTTTTTAATATCTGCTTAGTTTTGATGGTAATATGTAAGAAATATTTCTTTGTAAATGTATTTAATATCCTATTACTTTACTGAAGTTAGTAATCATTTTAATTAATTTTGGCACAATATATAGTGTTCTCTATTTGACCATTATGGCATCTTGAAAAAATATAAATACATGCTTCTTTTTTTGACTAATTGTATGTCCTAAATTTCTTTTTTATTGTTTTTCTCCTATAGATAGCATTTCTACAACTCTATGAAACAACAGTGGTGATAATAGACATCCTCACATTACCTTTAATTTTTCTGTAAGAGGTTCTCTAACATTTCTACATTGCAAATATTGCTAGCTCTTTATTTTTGATAAATACTCTTTATCAGATAAAGGAAAGTTTCATTTATTTCCATGCCTTATAATGTATTTAACATAAGTAGATGTTATATTTTTCCCAAATCATCTTCTGTATCTATTGCTTTCACTATAATTTTATTACAAACTTATTTTATTGTTTTTATTATTATAATTATCTATCATATTTTAAATTTTCCTGATATAAGACTAACCCTACATTCCTGGTATACCAATATGATTATGGTTTGTAACATTTTAGTCTATTGCTAATATATTTTTGCCAATATTGTATTCAGTAATTTTGCACTAATGTTCTAGTTATATATTCTATTTTGCTGAGTATTAACCTGTGCAAAATGTGTCCTCGTGACAGTGAGATGACCTTGACTCTCTAAGACTATGCCAGTTGGGCACAAGGTTTCAGGGATTTTAACATACTGCAAATTGTTTTAATGTGATCTGGACAACAAGTTATACTTGTTTTTGGACTATTAGTCTAGCTAGAAAGGGAAAAGCTATTCCCCATTAGCCTAGCTCTATGATAAGAAATTCTTTGGTCATGGCAACATACTATACACACAAAAATCCAAAATAGCTCTCAGAACAATGTAGTCCTTTTGAACTTCTGTAGTGACAACAGTAGAGTGGTAGAAAAGAAGATAGTGGGTGATACAAGTCATAATAATTATAAATAGTTTATGAACATAAATTTACATGTTGTAACTTGATTATGAGACCCCTGACTAATTACCAATGAATTGATGCATTGTTAGAGTGAGTGAATCACAAAATTTTGCCTCTTGCTATAAATGTAACCAGGTGTTAAAAACAGTTTAATTAAATGGAATGATGACCCTAAGTTCATCTTGGAGAGGAAAATATAGGGGTTGAAGAGGCCATTTCATTCTGTGTCCAGAGAGAGTAACAAACATTATTTCATAAGACATTTTGACTTCTAATATTGTAAAGCTTATAAATATTATAAAAATTTTAAAAAGCATTTCTGATTATATACTAGTGCTACTTGCACAAGATGAGGAGGTAGAAAAATCCTAAAAAGAATATGATAACTTCCAAATTTAATCAATGTAAACTTTCTTATTCAGTGACTAAATAAAAGCAGACATTTAGGAACATGGTAAAATACATGTTGTAAGACATGATTCAGAAGTAATGAATGCAAAAAGACAAAGACATAGATTTAATAGACACCTCATATTACACATCATTGATAATTTCTTAAAAAACAGAATAGGAATCTCTAAACACAGCAAACACTAAATAACATAATACAAGAATGAAATCAATTATATTTTCACTGTTGGGAAAGAAACCATTTGTTACATATATGGGGGTCATTTCTCAATCAGCTACTGGTGTAGAGTCACCTTCTGACACATTAAAACACAGATAAAAATACATAATTAAAAATAAAAGTGAAAATAATTAAACAAATGCTGAAGGAATATAGCATTAACCAGAGCAGGAGAAAAGGCCAGGTTAACCAATAAAACAGAGCACTGGTAATTTTTTAGGAGACCTGCTGCCCGAATAATCAACATCTGTTACAGTACTGTCATACTAACAGAAAGGGACAGAACTAACTCTGAGTTTGTATCTATTCAACGGGAAGGACACAGAGAAATTCCTGAGGTCAAATCCTAAGTTGAGTCAAGTTGTGATTTTGGTTTGTCCTTCATTCTCAAAGAAGACCATGACATCAGGGAGATGATGACATGACATGCAGTTGACTTTGATTTGAGTGAGGGAAGGTTGTGCAAAGTCACCAACTTCACTTTCTCCTCCAGAGCCATCTGAGTTCAGTGACAAAATATCTATCAGGATGACTGGATGGCCTACAATGCAGTTGGGAGACCTTGTTCCTTTAAAACTAAGGTCTTTTCAGGTTCTCAGTTAAATGTGTGCTGGTGACCCAGCTGAGTCAAGTAAGAGACTGAGAAGAATCTCAGGAATTTCAGTAGAAGGAAGGACATGACCCTAGTTACCACTTTCAGGAAAAAGCAGGATCCACTCATATCATCCAAGTATATGTTTCCGTATTCTTGGGTAGGGGCAGAGCAGGATCTGACTCAAGCACACAAAACCCTAATCAATCACCACATAAATAAAGAGAAAATACTGAACACAATAAAGAAAAATTGGGAAATGAAAGAAGCCTAAGGGGGAGAAAACTCAGAAGAGAGTATTGTTACATGTGCAAGTTGAAATTTAGGGGGGAGGGAAGAATGTCTTGCCCACAAGGACTACAAGTGTACCTGGAAGAAATGAAGCATGGAATACAGAAAGCAGTATTAAATGAAATGACAGCTAGGGAGGAAAGAATGGTAAGGAGAATTAATATCTTGGAACAGAGAGTGATAAAGTTTACCCAAGAACTGAACTCCCTGATATTAGAAGTGGGCAGACAAAAATTAATGATCCAATGAGACAACAGGAAATATTAAAAGAAGAAGTGGAAATTCATAAGAGTAGAAAGTTATAGTGCTCTCAGTCACAATTACTATATAAGAAAATTTAGCTCAACTGTTTTATTAAGGGTAGGGTGTAAGGCAAATTTTATTGGGAAATTATCTGTCATAACCCAAAGGTATCAATTGTATTTATTTAAAATTGTTGAAAATTGTCAAACAAAATATCTGAAGGCCTAAATCCAATTTCTAAAAAGTATTATTATACATAGGATAGAATCTTGGTTAATTGAAATGAAAACACATATATTCCTAAGAAATTATTATCCATACAACTGTGATTGTTAATTGGTGTTCTTAAACCATTATGTATATTCAAAACTTTGAAATATGATAAAAGCATTCAAATATTAAAGAATTTTAATTTTTTATTATAAGGGAGGAAAAATAAAAACAAACAGTTGACATTTGGAATCTAGCACATAGCTATTTATTTTTTTCTTGCTGTAGTTTAAGCAATGGAAATCAGTTGATCTAAGAAAACTTATCTTTCCACTAAATGGAAGCTATAGTATGATGTGATAAGTATAGCTGGCTTGAAAGGAGAATTCTTTTTTTCTGCTAAGTATGGGTTTCTAATAAAGATTAGAGGAGAGCTGTAGAGAAATATATATATATATATATATATATATATATATATATATATATATGAAAACAAAGAGCATACTGATAATGTCTAACTTTCCATTTGGCAGATGAAAAGCAAAGGAATTTATGTTCTCAAGTGCATGGAGGACCTTAATGAAGAAAGAAGTTCTTATGATGTATTCTGCTTATGGATCAGGTGTATTCCCATGTTTTTTGACCTTTTAGAGTCAGAAAACTATTTAAGTGACCCAGAATCTGTCTCCAGGTTCAATGAAAAATTGTAATTGCATTTCTCTATTAATCAGACTATCATTTCCTATTGTATACTAAATGTATCCAAAATGTCTCAGGGGCCTCTTAAAAGATATGAAATGTATACTGATATTAAAATTCATTTTAAAATATTGTATTTTTTGAGAGTGGAAGACAGTTGAACTCTCCAGTACCAGAAATTTTAAAAAGGTGAAAAAATGGTCCTCTGGTAAAAAGACAGAAGAGCAGCAGGAAAAGCAGCTGCAAACAGATTTTTTTTTTCTTTAATGCATTTCATAGAACACAAGATAGATACTTGCAAAGGAAAGAAAATTAATGGAAAGTGACAATAAACAAAATGACAACTGGAAAAACCTGAAAGAAAACTGAAGGAGCATTTAAAGCATACAAGTGTTGCATTCAACACAAAGCAGTAAAGAAAAATGAGATGAAATGACACAAAAATCAAAATAAAATCTGGAGCAATTGAATAACAGTAAGAAGAAGGGTTGCAAAGTATAGAAATGTGAGAAAAGTTTACAAAGAAACAAACGCAAATGAAGAAGTGCTGATAGAGGGGAGAGAAAAATGCAAAGAAGGACCAAATTAAGAAAAAAAACCCTTTGATTAACGTTTTAGTCAATATCAGCAGGGGAAGTCACTGCAATAGAATGGATACCCATTCAAACTTTGTTACTTTGTTACAAAGAAACCTGTGTTTCTTTGATTATGGGGTTTGAGTGTTGCCTTCCTTATACATAAGATTGTTGCCATGTCAGTTTGATGGGTATCAAATTCAATAATATGCAGGTAACATGAATTATTTATTAGGTGGCTTTGTACTTGAGCTCAGTTTCTGTGAATTACTCTGGCGGTTATGTTTGATGATATAGTCCTTTGCTAACACAAGCAAAGAAATGATTCCTGTTTGAGGAGATGGTGTTTGAGTTGATTCTTCCTGAGTGGTGGAGGTGAGCAGGAATAACATTCCAGGCATAGAAGATAGCCAATGGAAAGACACTGAAAATGAAGACAGACTATCCTGTTTAAAGAATAGCAAGGAGGACAGTATAAGTGGATCACATAATGTATAGAGAAGAGGAAAGTGTAAAATTTCTAGAAATGTAGAAAGCGGACAAGTTATAAGAAACTTTAAATGACAGACAGATGAGCTAATATTTTAGAGTTTATGCAGCAGCATGACCAGATCTATAGTTTAGGGGAAAAATTATCTTGACTAGGTCATGGGGTCATTAAGATAGATGAGAAATTTTCTCCAATCCTTATGGCCTTTCAAAATGCTTCAAAACAAGAATTATGCACGAGGAATAGTAATTATAGTTGTCAACATAGGCTGAGATACCGAGAGCCCTAATGAAGTATCAACCTGATGAATCAATAGCAGAGGGGCGTAATCTCTGATCCCTAAATTGCATATACAACACTCTTCTCCCTCTTGTTCTCACTCTCACAGGGTTGCAGGTCCCCTCCTCAACCCCTCCTACATCTGTGACCTGGAAGTAGTTAATGAGCTTCAAAGATGACAATTGGCACCTGTTACCTCAGTGTATATGAGGTTATAATGTGCCAGTATTGATCTGGGACTACCTTATGCCCTGGAGCACAGCCTCTCCATCTAATAGAATATTCTATGATGTGTGCTCTTGTCTGGCCCCTATTCCCCTTGCACTCTGACCTGTCTGTTTCTTTGTGTCAAACTGGGGTAGAAAAATGACTCACTGCAACTTTTTCTCTGATTTCCTCATCAGGATTCAGTCTAGTATGCTTCCTATATTTGTTTATAGGAGTTTTGGTGGGGGAATCTCACTGTATTTCTTCCTGTTCCTCTGTCATTTGACTCTGCAACTTCACAATATTTCTTAATAATCAGTGTTTTCTTGTTTTTACTCATTTTTCCAGGCTCACTTACTAAATTCAGACTTAGTACACTTTGCGGGCAAATGGTGAATTCTTTTTGATTCCATATTATCTGGGGTCTGGGTAATGAGTGTTGTGTTCTTCAAGGATATAAATAAAGGTTTAAACCACAGTGCATTTATTATATGTTTTTATTTGTTTAATTTAATATTTCAAATTACATGCAAAATTTTTTAACTTCCTTTAAAAAAAATTTGAGTTCCAAATTCTCCCCCTTCCTCCTGTAGCTTCTCCACAAATTGAGAAGGCAAGCAATATATCAATTATATATGTAGAGGTATGCAAAACATTTTCAGTTTAGTTATGTTGCAAAAGAAAATATATACATACACATTTTTCTTAAAATAAAGCTAAAAAAATTTATGGTCTAGTCTGCACTCAGAATTCAGTTCTCTCTCTGGAAGTTTATAGCATTTTTTTTACACATGCCCTTTGTAATGATCTTGGATCATTGTCTTGCTCAGTGTAGCTAAGTTTTTCACTGTTGACCATCCTTACAGCATTGTTATTACTGTGGTTAGTGTTCTGGTTCTGTTCAATTCACCTTGCATCATTTCACATAAGTCTTCCTAGGTTATTTTATTTTGAATGCCATTTAAAACAATTTTCCGGGAGTTTTTGTTGGGCTTGTGTCCAGTTTACATTTTTTCTTTGAGTTGTATCTTTTTTTTTTTACATCATCATCTTCTTCTGAGTTTGTGTATCTTTTCTCTGTCACCATAGTAGTTCTTTATGTTTATATACTGCTTTTGTGGCCTGCTAATTTTTCCACCCTATTTAAAAAAAATTTAATTTATATTAAAGTTGGGCTTTATTCCTGGTGTAGTTGGGTGGAGGAGCACTGTTCCAAGATTCAGGCTTTTTGCACTGATTTTTTCAGAGCTCATTCTGGGCTTTTAGAAGTTTTATGTGCTTTGAAGGTGGTGTGATCTGGGGAGAAATGTGGTCACAACTGTCTTAGTCTATGCCCTGGTCCTTACCTAGGAAAGGTCCCTGATACCCTGGGACTGTAATCAGCTCTGTTTCTTAGGGTTCCTTCTCCATTGGCACAAGAAGTAATATTGCTCCTCAAGGCCACTGCTTCTTCTTGCCCAAAAGTGTTCTTCTCTGTCCTTTAACTATGACCTAGGAGCTGGTAAAGGTAATGGAGCTGACAAACAGTGGCCAGTCTTTTATCCAGTGCTATCACAGGGACTTTTTTTACCAGGAGTGCTTCAAAGTATTATTATCTCTTTCTAATTGTTTGCTAGGTCCCCTCACTGTCTCTGACTTCATTTCTCGAAGCTGTTGGTGTTCCATCCAGGTGGGTTCTTGACCAACCTCTACCACCATGTCACTGATCTCTCCTTCTAACCTAAGTAGTCTTGCCCTGGAAGAGTGCCTCACCCTCAACTTTTTGTTGACTTTGCCACTGAATAATTGTATTTGAGGCATTATTTTAAAGTTGTTTGGAGGAGAATATTGGGAGAACTCAGCTGAGACCTCCTTCTACTCTTTCATCTTGATTATGTCCCTGGTGGTCTCAAGCCACTGTATGTTGATTAAGTTTACATGATATGAGGAGGGGGGGGTTATCTTCTTGGAATTGTCTGATTCAAAATTCAATCTGATTGTTTTCTTCTCAGGTCTAGTCCTACAGGCTTCTGACCTATGTTAGGTTCAGAGTGACATAGCTATAGGTTCCGTGTCTCTATGGTTAGATAAGAGTCTCAGTTCCCTTTTCTCTACCCTTATACATAATTGTAGATTTCAGGGTTCTGACTTATTCTTCTCCCTATACTAGACAGGTTCATTGCCCTATGATAGCAAGAGGGGGCCTTTCCAAGTATCAAAATTGTTCTGGCTTTGTGGGGAGCTGTACTGGAAAAATGCACTTAATATGGTTTGTCCTTGAATTTGCTGGCCATTTCTCAATCCAGTGTTCTTGTTTGTTTAATCCTTGCTGGAGTTGTTGAACAGAAACTGACTTTTTTTGGGGTGGCTAGGTGGCACAGTGAGTAGAGCACCGGTCCTGGAGTCAGGAGGACCTGAGTTTGGATCCGGCCTCAGACACTTAACACACACACACACACACAAACTAGCTGTGTGACTTTGTACAAGTTACTTAACCCTAACTGTCCTCCAAAAAAAAAAAAAAAGAAACTGACTTTTTTGTTTGTTCTCACTCTGTCATGTTGAGGTCATCTCCTCATGATGTTATCCTTAAGAAAAATACTCTTCAAAACTTTAAAAATCAAAGGGGCATATTCAAAGCCAAGCCAGCAAAAGTATTTTAAAAATATTTTTATGGGTGTCTAGGTGGCACAGTGAACAGAGCACTGGCCCTGGAGTCAGGAGGACCTCAGTTCAAATCCGACCTCAGACACTTAATACTTACTAGCCATGTGACCTTGGGCAAGTAACTTAATCCCAATTGCCCTGACCTCCCCCCTCCAAAAAAAGCAAAAGAAAAGATATTTAGAATTGTAATATGTTGTAAATGGAATCCTTTATTAAATATAGGTTGGACTAGACGACTTCTAAAGTCCTTTCTATTCCTGAGATATTTTGAAATTCTATGTCCTATGTTTTAAGCTCTAATATTCTAGGCTTTGTTCTTTTTAATAGTTCCAGTATTCCTACAACTATCCACTATCCTGTGAGAGAGAGAGAGAGAGAGAGAGAGAGAGAGAGAGAGAGAGAGGTCACTTGTATTAAAAAAAAAATACCTGCATCTCTAAAATGTTTCCATTCTGTGGTTAAGATCCTTTCCCCACCCCATGAAAGAATGAAGAAAAAAATCAAGAAGGAAGGAAAAAGAAAAAAATAAGAAAAATGAGGAAAGAAGAGAGAAAGAAGGAAAAGAAGGTAGCAAGAAAGCAAATAAAGAAGGGATGAAGGAAAGAAGAAAACAAAGAAATGAAAGAAGGAAGACAGGAAAAAAGAAGAAAATTTGAATATTAATATGAGTTCACTTAAATATAATTATTTAAATAAAAGTGAGGAGGAATGGCAATCATCTTACCTAAATCATCCCTACAAGTCCAGTGTTCACACATATAACAAATGATTGCAGGCAGACTAGAGTAAGGAGAAAAGAAAACCAAAGACTGGGCAAGATGAAAATGATTGTTTAGGTTGCTAGAGTCGCTTGTCCCAATACGCTTGTTCAGCACCAGAGCCACAGGTTGCCCATACCAGAAAAAGATTTTCACCCTGTGTTTTCTAGAACAAACTACAGAATGTTTTTTGTTAAACAAGAGACACTTGCTTTCTGGCACAATCTGGTTCAACAATGTCTAATTGTTCATGTCTTCGCAGATGGTCATCTTAAATAGCGGGAGAAGGGCAAATAAGCAAGCAATCAGGTTTCATTTAGTTGAAGTCAGTACAACAGCTGCCTTTTTCTTCCCTACACATGCAAGCTGAGCTTTCTGCTGTTCCAGCACTACTAGCAAATAAATTTTCAATGAGCTGGAAAGTCCTAGTTAGGCTGATGTTCCGCTAGCTGTCGAGCCTCTGTGACTTTTCTTGTCAATCAATTCCACCAAAACCAAAATATATTTGATCTTACCTTGAATGTTGAAAAGGTACATTTGATATATGTACCAATGATGCAATAAATTTAGTTATTTCTTCAAGGTAAGACAATTGATGATGATGTAGGACAACTCAAATCATGAAGTGAGTGAGGTAAAGTAAAAATGATAAATTAGTAAAGTCACAAAGTGAGCATTGGCAATATTACATATGAAGGTTAAACTAGTTTGGGAAAGGTCAGCCTGTGAGGGTTGAAAGAGACAAAAACAAAACAAAACAAAACAAACAAAAAACAATTACTGTTTCAGGTCCAAGACTATCATCATGGAAAATCTGAAGTCTCTCTCATTGGCATTGATATCTTGGCTTACTTGAAAAGATTGGCTGGCCTAATAATACCATGGCAGGTAGTATGTTGCTTTTCCAACTAAATAATTGGGAAAACATAGATACTTTTATCTTTTGCCATTAATGAGAGGGATATCGAAAGTGCCCATAATTGAATTTCACATTCTGAATACAGTCTACAAGGGATGGCTCAAGGAAAATAGGAGATCATTGTAAAAATCATGGTGATGAAAACAGGTAAAGAGGTGAATTGATGGGAATTATAAGAGTATGAATTCAATAGTTTAACTGACTGTAATTGACTAGGGTTAATGGATAGACATAGACAAAATCTGTTTCCAATTGAGGATGTCTCCTTGTGAATCAAAGGGTTGAAAAACAAGGATTGGGGTGGGGGAGGGAAATTCATTATGAGTTCATCATTTATCTCCCAATAGATGAAAGATATGCTTCCCCTCAATCTTCTGAACTCAAAGTTGCTCATTTCATTGTTCAGAGCTCTGCAGTCTTTCAGATTTTTACTTCATTATTGTAGTCATTGTGAAAGTTGTTCACATAGTTGTACTCAATTTATTCTAGATCGGTAGGTACAAGTATCCTTATTTATAATAAACTGGTCCTCATACCCAGAATGCTCTTCCTTCTCATGTCTGCCTCATGGCCCCACTGAACTCCTTGCCTTTCCCCCTGTAATGGTAATGTAATTTGAATTTGAAGATCCCTTTTTGTGTTGGCAAGTAAGCGGGTACTTAGCACCTTGTTTCAAGTTAAGCAAAAGTAGTAGGTACTTAGAACTTAGTAATTGATCAAGTCTCTGTTGGGGAAACAAAAGGTACGAACTCCTGATGTGACAGAAAGGGGTTGACTGAAACAGGAAGCAAATGCTGTATATAAGGATAAGGAAAAGGCCCCCAAAAGGAGACTCAGAATTTCTTGGGACCAGCATCTGGAGGCAGAGCAGCTACAGAAGAAAAATGAGAATTGAGAACTGAGTCAGAATTTCCTTAGAACTTGTGGTAGTGAGCTTCTTCTGAAGAGGAGCCCAGGATGCAAAAGAGGAGCCCAGGAACCCAGGAGCACCACCTCCCCTTCCCCAGGCTGGATAAGGTGATTCTGATTTTTTGAACGAGTTGCAGAAGACTGAGGAAGCATAACTGGGATGCAGGGACTTTGTTTGTGGCTTGCTTGAGCCTCCCAGGAACAGAGGTTGTGAAGGATTTGAGATGGATGGGACCCTGTGAACTTCAGCATGGAGCAGGACTTACATGGAGAGCTGGACAAGGAACTGGGAGCAATCTGCCTTTGAATCCTGGTGACTGGTGGATTCAGGTAGGAGTTACCTGCCTTGGGTCAAGATGAAAAGACCTTTCTGTGGGTACTGAATAGTGATGAAATTGTAGTTTACTAGTGACCTAGGGGTGGAGGGTCTGTGTTTTCTAATGATTGTACTTAGTGATTAATGATACTTAGTAATTTATTGCTGAATAAATGACTGATTAAGTTAACTTCATGTACCCCATGAGTGGAAGACTGACTATTGTACTTTGAGATGATTGTTCCTTGTTTAAAACTTTGTGGCCACTATGGTGGAAACTATGTGGCCATGTTAATGATAAACTGTTGTTGATACTATATTGTGATTTTCTGTGATAAGTTATAATATTGTGAATGCTGTACCTTGATTTTCTGTGATTTGATATTGAATAAATAGAGTGTTCACTGTACTGTGTAATCAGAATCTTAAAAGCTGTTCACAGTAGCATTCTTCTGGAAAGCTGCTCGTGCATGGCATTACATCCCCTTCTCTACTACTACTGCCTTTCTTCTAAGATAACTTATCATTTGTACTGCATGTATCTTGTGTACATGGTAGGTTGTTTGCAAATTGTCTCCCCTGCCAAAATGTGGGCTTCTTGATGTCAGAGATTTTTTTTGCCTTTTCTTCCCCAGTACTTAGTACAGTGCTTACAGTATCTTATTACTTAAAAATACTTATTGGATAATTGATTGACTCACTGTGTTTGCAAAATTTATTAAGTTCATAACAAGAAAATGAAAAATAAATGTTGATAAAATTTTGAAAGTAGTGTGAAGGAAATCAAGGATTGACTACAGAAGCAAGCAAGAAAGAGAGTAATAAGGAAGTAAAGTAAAGAATAGATGGCATTGAAGTGGGAGCAGAATTAGCTGCTGGACCTGGTAGGACTGCTCTATGACTAACCATGCTTATGAGGAACAGCCTTGGCATACCACCTAAGCTGGTCTAGTTAGCTTCATGACAGGCCACAGTTGTGACTTGGGTCCATGGTATTAAAGAACTCCTGCTTCTTGGCAACATAGCTGTTGGTGGACATATTTTTGATGATTCCCTCACAGTGAGCTGTGCCCTCTAGGTTCTCAACAAATGTTTGTTTAATTGAATCAAATTGAAATTTATTCTGGAAGTGGGCACTGCCAATTTTTTTCCCTGCATGCTAGAAATATTTGAAATGTTTATGGGCACAGTAAAGTAGCTGATAGAGAGCACAGTGATTAAAAACAAAGCAACATGCAATATCAGAGGCCCCTGATGGAGTTAGAACTTAGATGTATAGACAATATTCAGAAACACAACTTTTAGTAACTACATACTGTAGATTCTTTCTTCAAAAGCTCAGAACTGCACCGATCTCTCTGTGGGGACCATGAAGGAAGAAAAAAAAGAAAGAAAAAAATATTGTTTTTAATTGGAGGATAGAGAAAATCAAGTATGTGGTATGGGATATGGAGA
This sequence comes from Petaurus breviceps papuanus, assembly GCF_028583685.1. Classification (NCBI taxonomy): domain Eukaryota; kingdom Metazoa; phylum Chordata; class Mammalia; order Diprotodontia; family Petauridae; genus Petaurus; species Petaurus breviceps. The sequence goes on along the minus strand of NW_027187360.1, from coordinate 18,035,826 downwards.
GGCATGAAGGTTGAGTATTTTTGGCTTTTGTGAAACAATTTAATGCTATACCCTAATCTAGAGGACAGGGAACTATAAATTCTTCAGGAAAATCTGTCCCAAACAAGAAGTAAATAGCAGCAAGATGGATGTGCTTTTTGACAGCTATCTCCTCATTGTTTCTCTTTTTAAAAAATGATCTGGTAATGTAGTGCTTTATATGAAAGGGTGACAGAGAATGCAACAAACATTTTGAAACACGTCTTTCAGTTTTAGCCTTCATTTCCAACACAAAGAACTGTCATAAACTTCATTTATCTTTTGAAAGACTGCAAATCAAGATTCCAACAGGCCTATTTTAATGTCCTTTGCTCATACAAAGGAGAGTAGCATGGAGTCTCAAAGGTCTGCTTTCATTTGTCAGAGGTGGGTTTCCCAATTCCATAGAATCATAGGCTCTTAGAGCTAGATAAGAATGATTTTTGATTCAGGAAAAAAATGTTTATTTTATTATCAAATCCAATTTCATCATTTTATATATGAAGAAAATGAAGTCTAATAAAGTGATGAATTGCCCAAGGTCAAAAAGATGAGTTAGGAGCACAAACATGACTCTAATTCAGATGAATTCTTATTTCATTTTTTCTTTCTATCACACTAAATAATCACCCTTTGGCCTTCACCTTCAGAATCCAACCTAGGACTTACTCTTCAGATAACAGATTTCTCACCTCTAGGATTAGAATCCCATGTGCTGAGCCCCTTATCTTCTATATCAGAGCCTCCCACACCTGACCCTTGCTTCAAGGACCTAACCTAGGCCCAAAGACTCAGTAGTGGACCTCATTTATGAGTAGGGCTTACTGATCCTAGGACCAACTTTCCTTCTTCCCTAATGCTTGAAAGAGAAGGGAAATAATCCTTGGCCACTCAGAGGACTCTGTACGGTGGGAAGCCAATCAAAAGTTATTAAATTGCCATATTATGTTGAGCAAATATCTAACTCTCCTGCTCAATCCTTGCAATACAGAATGTCTTGATCCATAAGTGGGACCCAGTCGCTGACCCAAGTCTCTCCATCTTTGTTCTCCATCTCTCAAGTACAAATCTAGCTCTGTGTGGACTTTAGTGAAGTTGCTAGAATATGTTTAAAAAAATTCAAGGGTATCTACATGCCCGGTTTTTAATGGAGGAATGTATATACAAAGAGACTTGGATATACAACTTTATAGCAATGAAGTAAAAAAAAAAAAAGATTCCTTTGGTTTTAAACATATGACACATGGCATATTCAAATATTCTTATAAATATGTTTAAATAATCCTCTATTCCCATAGAGCACCATTGCCTAATAGCCTTTAACATTTATAGATTCTGTGGGGAGCAGGAATGGAGATTATTATGACCACCCTAGAAATATGAAAGCTGATCCCTTTTACATAGTGAAGCAAGGCCACTGCAAACAAGAGAGATTTTTAGCTCTAGGTGGAATTGAAAATCACTAGGCCATGGCTTTTTTTTGTCTTAATTTTTTTTTCAGTTGAATAAATGTCATAGAACTTCATAGGAATATTTTCCAAGATAAATCTAAAAAAGAAGTCTAATGGGTTTTCTTTTTTTTGGGGGGGGGGGTAAAGAGAAGAGAGAATACAATTTTCTTGAAAAATGACCATCTGCATTCTACTTGGTGTTAGGTTTAAGTGTTTCTCTATTTTTCATGTTTTATTTTGGAATATAGATACTTTGCAAATTGTGATCTTATCTTTAGCTTTTGGCAAGAACATTTCCTCCTAAGTGCAATGAAGAGCTATGCTAGATACAAAATTCACTTTTCTCTCCTTCCTCTTCCTAGCAGAAAACTCCCATCATCAGCAATAGTAGAAAGGGCTGTCTTAAGATTAGATGAGTGAAGACAAGCTGTATATAAGGGCTGTATATCCCAGTTTATTTTTGAGGGTTTGACACTCTAAGGAAATATCTCACTACGGCCTTTGATAAAAGACCAAAAAGACTATATTTGTTGATTTATGCTCTTAATCCCTATAAAATGAAATATTTGTTTGTCAAACAAATACCATGTAATAAAAATATTGCATTTTCTTTATATAATTTATGGCCTTTAATTCAAGTCCCTTCTACCCAACCCTAGTAATTGGGATAGGTTCTAGCTACTACTAATTTATAAACTGAAGTCACAAGTTGTAATTTCAATAAACCAATAACACATAAATTCACCCTCTGTTCCAGCAGAAAATTCTAATTCTTTAATGATATTAAATGATTTTGGTATCAAAAGGTACTCTGGTCCAAGTAATGGCAATAATAGTGACAAACATTTATTAAGTGCATAATACATGAAAACATGATCTAGATACTGAGGATACAAATGCAGTTAGTATGCTCTGTGTTCACTTCCTCAGAGCAAGGTTGGTTATATGTGCCTTGCTGGGGCATTTTCTTTCTTTTTGGTCATTGACTCAACTCCTACCAACTTTTCCCCCCACTGATAGGCAACAGTGTGTAGCATCCCAGTTCCATTTTTTAAAAAAACCTTAACATCAGTTAGCTTTTACATGAATAAAAGACAAACATTTTCTCCTCAAACTCTAGAGGCATACTCTCTTCTCTATGCTCCCTGGTCTCCTGGGGTAGTATATTGAAAATTTAACTAATTTTTTTCATAGAATTATCCACCAAGACCATGTCCAATATGGCAAGAATTATGGATAAGTGCCCTTCTCAGTTTCTACTACCCCACACCAAGAACATTACTTCTAAAGACAGCTACTTGCTCCTAAGGGCATTTTGATGGGCTAAAAATCCAGACCCTGGAATGCCATAATTCTGAGGCATTCCAGACTGTTTGCACTCACCAAGTTGGAAGCTTCACTAACTTTGCTTAAAATAGGAAAGAGAAAAAGTAGAGGTCAAGGTCCCAGATCTGTTTATGGAGGGCCACATGTCATCATAGGGGAGAAGGTCTGGTATCTACTTTTATAGCATTGTTTCTCACCTGATGCTATGAAAGAATCCAATGGAAGCACACAGCCAAAGAGAAAAACAATAAGGCTGACAAACATTTTTTAATATCTTCACAATTACTTAAAGAGTCTCTCATATACCACTTGTTTAGTTAACTGGAGCCAGTTGCAGGATATATATGCATGCTAAATAGTTTTTCCAAGACACTTCCTTTACATGTTTTCATGATACCCTGGGAAGTTTCTTTCTATGGTATTTGAATTAGGTTAGTGAACTCTCCAATTGTGCGCCAGATTCTCATTAAACAAAGTGGAAAACATTGATAATTCCTACACTTATTTCAAGTCATGTTAAGTCAATAAGCACTGTGGTAAGAACTGGGACTTCAAAGAGAAGAAAATGAAGGGTCCCTACCCACAAGGAGCAAACATTTGAAGAGGGAGACAACATTTAAACAATTATATATATATATATTTTATTTATAAACACATGTGTTATATATACATATATGTGTGTGTGTGTGTAGAGTGGGAGAGAGAGACAGAGAGACAGAGAAAGAGAGAGACACAGAGAAACATACACACAGAATGAGACAGAGAGAGAGAAAAACATAGAGAAAGACACAGAGACAGAGAGAAGGGGGAGGCAGGGAGGGAAGGAGAGGGTTAAGACTGAGAAATTGGGTTTTAAACTGAATTGATTCTAAAAGTAGGGGAAATACAAATGCTTTTACTATTGTCTGAATTTCAATACTCCAGGTTGCCCCACACTAGTTATGTTTCTGACACAATTCAATTTTATTTAATTCAATTCAAGAAATTTCTACTAAGTATCTAGCATGGAGAGAATATTTTGCTAGATGTTAATGAAGATTTTTGTAGTTTAGCTAATTCGTGGTGGTCCTTGCCCTTGGGAAGTGCACAATCTTATAGCCTGGTGATCATGTTGGAAAATAATGATTCTCCCCACCTAGGAGACATAAAAACACTCCTAATCTATGCTAGACAAAATGCTTAGAATGGGCACTTACTGCATTTCAATATGTGCTTATTACCTTTCTGTTTATTTTTAAAAATTTATCTTATTTTTCCCAGATACATGTAATAATTTTTAATATTTTCTTTTTTTATTTTGAATTCCAAATTCTCTCCCTCCCTCCACTCTTTTCTTCTTTACAAGACAAGCAATATGATATAGATTATATATAAGCAGTCATACAACATAATTTCACAATAGTCATGTTGCAAAAGATAGACTACAAAGAAGAAAAAGAAAGTTGAAAAAATACATATATACTTTGATATGCATTCAGACTCCATCAATTCTTTCTGTAGGATAGCATTTCTCATTATGAGTCCTTTGGAATAATCTTGGATCATTGTATTTCTTATAATATCTAAGTCATTCATAGTTCATTGATCATCATATGATATTGCTGGCACTATATATATATATATATAGTGTTCATCTTGGTCTGCTCACTTTATTTTGCATCAATTTATGTAAGTCTTCCCAGGTTTTTTTCTGAAACAACCCTGGTGATCATTCTTCATAGCATAAGAGTATTCCATGAAAACCATATACCACAATTTGTTTAGCCATTCCCTAATAGATGAGCATCTCTTCAATTTCTATTTCTTTGCCACGACTAAAAGAGCTGCTATTAATATTTTTGTAAATATAGGTCCTTTTCCTTAAAAAAATTTCTTTGGTATACAGATCTAGTAATAGTATTCCTTGGTTTTATATCCCTTTGGGAATAATTCAAATTGCTCTCTAGAATGTTGGGATCAATTCACAACTCCACCGGAAGTGCATCCACATCCCTCTAAAATTTGTTGTTTTCCTTTTCTGTAATATTAGCCAGTTCTCAGGGTTGCTTTAATTCGCATTTCTCTAATCAATAGTGATTTAGAGAATTTTCGTATAACTTCAATTTTTTTCATCTTTGATTATCTGAAATTTGATATCTGAAAACTGCCTGTACATATCTTTTGACAATTTAAAAATTAGAAATGACTTATATTCTTGAAAGTTTCATCCAGTTCTCTATATAGTTGAGAAAAAAAGGCATGTATCAGAGAAAATTACTATAACACTTTCCTCCACTTTTCCACTTTCCTTCAAATCTTGGCTGCATTGGTTTTGTTTATAAAAAAACCTTTTTAATTTTATGTAATCAAAATTACCCATTTTATACCTCTATCTCTTGTTCCACCATACATTCTGCCCTTGTGCATAAATTTGACAGGTAAATCATGCTCCCCTAATTTGTTTATAATATCAACCTTTATGTCTAATTCATGTACCCATTGTGACCTCATTTCTGTATACAATGTCAGATGTTGGTCTATACATACTTTCTGCTAAAATATCTTTGAGTTTTCCCAGGAACTTTTCCCCCCCAAAACTGAGGTACTATCCCAAAAGCTTTGATTTTTGAGTTTATCAAATACTAGATTACTATGATCATTTATAAACAATATATTACAAAGATTATATGATATTATCAAATGGGGTCTGTACCAGAAATTCAAGGACATTTGAAAATAAAGAAAGCTATTAACATAATTGATTGCAACAATAATAAGAGTTTTAAAATCATATGATTTTATCAATAGATGCAGAAAAAGTTTTTCATAAAGTTCAATTCTCATTTAAAAATACTTGAAATTATTGATGTAAATGGATTTTTCCTTAAATTGATAAAAAATCCACATTTATCAAAAACAATCTGCAAGTATTATTTGCATTGAGGATAAACTAGAGGTCTGTCCAGTTAGATCATGTTAAAAAAAAGATGTCCACTGCTACCAATATTCAATATTTTATTGGAAAACCTAGCAAAATAAATGAGAAGAAAAAAAATAGAAGGAATCAGAATAGGAAGTGAGATAATAAGCAGACAATATGATGATATATTTGGAAAGTCCCAAAGATTCACTAAAAAGTTAGTTGAAGCAATTAATAATTTAAGCAAAGTATCAGGATATAAATTAAATCCACATACAGCATCAGCATTCCTGTATGTAACAAAACTCTGCAGTAACAGATAGTAAAAAAAATATTCCATTTAAAATAACTCAACATATTATGAAATACCTGGGAGTACACTTGCCAAAACAAACCCAGAAAGTGTATAAAGAAAATTATAGTAAAATACAAATAGAATCAGAATGAAATAATTGGAGAAACATTAACTGTCCACGGTTAGGCAAGGCCAATATAATAACAAAAAACGATTTTATATATTCAATACCATTGCAATTAAGTTAACAAATGTTTGTTTGCTGAATTGAAAAAAACCACTTATAAATATGATCATTTATTACTATGTATTAATAGTGTAGTGGATAGAGCACTAGCTTATAGTCAAGATGACTTATCTTCCTGTGCTCAATTTTGACCTCTGACGCTTACTACCCTGGACAAGTCACAACCCCATTTACCTCAGTTTTCTCATTTATAAATGAGTTAGAGAAAGACATGACAAACCACTCCAATATCTTTTTCAAGAAAATCCCAAATGGGGTCATGAGGAATTGGAAACAACTTCAAATGACCAAATAACGAGAACACTCTATACCTAATCTATTTCATTGATTCAGAACTCTATTTTTAACTAGCACCAGACTGTTCTGGTGTTTATCACTTTGTAATCCACTTTGAAATTTGGTACTGGCAGGTCACTTTGTTTTACATTTTTTTCATTGATTATTTTACTATTCTTGACATTTTGTTCTTTTAGATGAATTTTGTCATTTTTTCTAGCACTATAAAATAAATTTTGGCAATTTGGAATGGCACCAAATAAGTAGATTAATTTAGGTAGAATTGTCATTTTCTTTTTCTTGGCCTGACCTACCCATGAGCAATTAATATTTCTCCAATTATTTAGGTGTGACTTAATTTGTGTGAACAGTGTTTTTAATTATGTTCATACAGTTCTTGGCTTTGTCTCAGCAGGTAGACTCCCAAGTATTTTATGTTATCTATAGTTATTTTAAATAGAATTTCCTTTTCTATTTCTTCCTGCTTAACTTTGTTAATAATATATTGAAATGCTGATAATTCAGGTGGGTTTATTCTTCAGATTCAATTCAATAAACAGTTATTAGTGCATATCATGCACTAATGTTACCATGATTTATTTTATATATAACTGAAAATAACTACCTACTGACCATCTCTGTACTTTCCTTTCTTCTTGGCTAAACACACAAACAAACAAAAAACAGAAGTCAAATGAGGTCAATAGCTGTATGTTCAGTTATCATCATTTTATCTATCCCAAACAACAGTTCTATATAAGTTAAAAAAAATTTCAAAGGACATACAAAAATTGACTAGAAATCCTTCCTGCCTTCAAGGCACTTAAATTCTTAGACAGGAGAATATGTGCATGTAAACAAACAACTACAGTATAAGGCAGAATATCATCAGTTTCACATCACTTCTTAATTCACATTTCTTTTTTGGTTTGGTTTGGTTTTTCACATTGTTGAATATTTATAAAATGTAGGTACGGGAGACACCAAGACAAGTTATATCCCCTGCTCTAAAGGAATTTACGTTCTACTCTATCTCCAGAGTGTACTAGTACTTGTTTCTTTTACAAACCAGCCACAGATTGCCTTTTCTGGTACATTTTATTCTTTTATTTTCCTTTCTTTATCCTTATGCACTTAAATCTTTTCTTAGTTCCAAAGTTCTAAGTTAGTTGCTTTCAAAGTAGGAGAAAAATATCCAGGTAATAGTAGGTGACTGATGAGAGGAAATGAGAATTGAACTGAATGGGTAAGATTTAGATAAATGAAGAGGAGATGAGAAGGCTTCCAAGGTACTGTTGTTAAAGTCATTTTCTTTTATTTTTAAGTTGGCTTTTTTTTTCCTGTTTGGAGGGAGGAAGGCAGGGCAATGGGAGTTAAGTGACTTGCCCAAGGTCACATGGCTAGTAAGTGTTAAGTGTTTGAGGCAGGATTTGAACTCAGGTCCTCCTGATGCCAGGGCTGATACTCTAGTCACTGAGCCACCTAGCTGCCCCATTTAAGTTGGCTTCTAAAAGGCACTTGATAAATCCTTTTTGATTGGTGAATTATTTTAGATTTTAGTAAGATGGAGGAATGGGTTGAGTAAATGATATGACATTCTTCCTTTCTGAATTTAATCCTGTTCCTAATAATATGGCTAATAAAAACTACAACTAACATTTATACAACACTATGTGTCAGACAGTATGCTAAGCACTTTATAATCGGTATCTCATTACAGCCTCACAACAAACTGGAAGATAGGTGCTATCTTTTGGCATCCCCATTTGATAGATGAGGAAACTGAGGCAAACAGGGTTAAGTGACTTGCCCAGGGTTACACAGGTAGTGGTAATTGTCTGAGGCTGGATTTGAACTCAAGTCTTCTTGAATTCACAATAAATAATCTATCCACTTTACTGCCTAACTAATCTCGCCTATGCATAGAATTAGTTAGATCTATTGATGTGTAGTGATAGTGAGTCAGTGTAGTGAGTGAGTCAATGAAAAATCATTTAAATATCTATGAGTATTGGAATGAATTCTTTCCTTTGTGCCACTGTGTAACTAAAAGAAAATGAGGGAAGGGGGGGGTCACCCTGACATATTAGTAGGCCAAAAAGAAAATTAATCTTTGCTTACTTAACTGATCTTTTTAGAAAAGAATGTCAAATAGTACAGAGGAAGCCAACCCAGTTCCTTTATACATCAAATACCTTCCCAAAGAACTGTAGCTTTATTGGATTTTCCTTTAGAAGATAAGGTTTTTCAGTGACCTGAGTTTCATTGATGCAAAACAGAGCATCAAGGAAAGCTTTGTGCTGATAAGCAGATGGGTTCCTTAGGTCTCTCCTAAGCTCCACCTGTGACTCCCATTTATGTAATGTAGGCTGTGAGGGGAGACAGCAAAACAATTAGTTGACTGTCAATTTTGTGGAAAAACAACAGTTTCACTGAAAATAAGTGAAAAAAGTTAAGGGGCTAGTTATCTCCAGATACCATGTGACTTTCTAGTTCTACTATAGGCAGAGAGCCAGGTTCAGTTTTGGCACGAAGACTACTGTGCCTCTCTTTAGAGGCTCCCATCTCCCCACATTAGGATCATTTCCCACCCCTTTCATTTCAGATCTTCAGCTAATTGGATCCACAAAAAGGAGGAGTCAAACTCCTTCCCCTCCAAAAATCCCCTTTCTATGAGCTACTGACTGGAGCCCAACAAATGAATTGGAAAGAAAAACACTGGAGAGTTAGCAAAAGACAGTGGGACGGAATTGCTAATATTTCCTCCTTTGGAGAACATCCCAGTAATTTCAATTACGGCACAAATATCATATAGATTCCAAATCAGCATACATTGGAGCAGCCTTCTCAGGCTGTCCTCAGGACCAGGTTGTAGATGTACCTCCCAACCACCTAACTTGGTTTCATCTAGAGCATCTCAAAATAGGAGAAAGAACATTGTCCTTGCATCAGAGGACCTGGGTTCAAATTCCCCCATGTTTATTTGGCTAAGTCAGTTGGGCTCCTGAATGTCAGTTTCCATATAAGTAAAATCAAGGAGTTGAATTATATAACCTTGTTTGCTTCCAGCTCTAAATCTATATTCCTTGTTTTGACCAATAATTAGCAAAGTGGTAAGAACAGTGGAATTGGGAGTTAGGAAGAGTGGTTTCAAAGTTCAGCTTTGCTACTTATTACATTGAACCAGGCATTTAAACTCAATGAATCTCATTTTCCTCATTTGTAAAAAAAAAATCCTGGAATAGATGATAAATCAGTGAACAAATGAATAAAAATAAATATTTATTAAGATTTTACTATCTGTCAAGTGCTAGGGACAGCAAATGAAATATTATGAGCTCTATGATCCTTTGCATTTTAAAATTGCATAATTCCATATCTTTTGTAATTCTCACAAGGCCTAGAAGAGTATGTATATGTAAGAAATGCTTAAAAAATAAGATTCCTACTCAAAAGTAGCTTGAAATCTAGGGGAGATAAGTTGAATAGGTAAATAACTATCATATATGAAAGGGAACACTCATTTCTTACTTGGGAAGACAGATCCATGAACATTTCATGAGTGTTACATTTCTAGAGGCCCAATTATGTTTCAGTATCACAGTTCTAAATATACCATCACTGTAGGCTGAAGGCTAGGTCAGTTACTTCTGAACCCAGACAGGTCAGATCCTATTGAAAGATAGGTATCAGGACTGCTCTGATTTGTAATGTACTGCCCCCTCTCACCTATATCTGGAATTATTTCCACCCATGGAGCATGCTTGTTGATCACCCTCAGTCCCATCCTGGCCCCTGTATTAGGTATTTCTTAGCAATGGCCTTCTGAGTATAAGACACAGACCCCTCTACTGCTGTCATACTTGCGTCAGGACCTGAAATTGTTGCCCCTTTGGAATCTGTTTTAGTACCAAGCCTAAACTCCATTTGAGGATAAAAAAAATGAATTTGGACTGTTAAGTGTCCTTCACTGAAGAGGTGCTGAAAATTAAGTAGGCCCTGGAGGAACTGCCATTGAAAACTATTGGAGGTTTGGAGCTTGGATGGAGGAAGGTTTTAGTGGCTGCCAGGCCTGCAGCCTCAACTGAACATGAATGAGTATGGGCTGAGTTGATAAAGCATAGAATTCATTACTTTTTCACTAAGCAAAATCCTTTTATCTCCATTTAGTTGTTTTGATGTTAAATTCTAAAATTACCTTGAAAGGACCTTTTCATTTAGATTCAATTTTAATTCTTCCTAACCAAGAATGGAAGTCTTCCACTTCATTTTACTATGTGTGTGATGGGGGCTGGCAGTGAGGGAGAAGAAGATTTTAAATCTCATTGATCTTCTGTATATGTTAAGGTAGATTTTTAAAAATAATATTTCATTTTCCACAATTACATATAAAATATTTTTGACATTTGTTGTTTTTGTTTTAAGTTTTGAGTTTTAAATTCTATCCCTCCCTATCCTTCCTCCTCCTTGAGATAGTAAGCATTCAAATATAGGCTATACATGGCTTATCATGTGAAACATTTCCATATTATTCATTTTGTACAAGAAAACTCAAAGAAAAAATAGAAAGTGAAAAATAGATAGATTTTTAAGAAACATGTTGATTGAAGCCCTGGATTGCTGAAGGTAGGGACAACTTTCTCCCTAATTTTCTTTAAATGATCTTTTTAAACACTAGGCTGCTGTTTACTTTAGATAGAAACATTGGCTCAGAATTATGAAAATGAATGTGGGAAAACTTATTACTATATGGCTATGAATTCTGGAACTTTGCCATCTGGGAAGAATTAAAATGGCAAATTAACCTAAATGCAAAGGAAAGATTTGTGGTAGACTTAAGAAGACTAAAATATGCTACTATGCCATTAGGAAACCAAGTATAACCCTACTCTTAGGTTAATTCTTTATATCTCAGTGTAGGTATCTCCAGAAAATATACTTGAAAATAGAGTGTCTTTTATGTAGTAGAGGAACCCCAGGGCAATGTTTTTATAAAGTGAAGTCTTTTAGTGATATGAGGGTTAAACTTTAGTTCCTGTGTGGTATATATTAATATGTGTATATGTATTAATATGTACATTCATATACGTATTTGTATATACATATATGACATACTAGTACTTGTTTCCATTTTTCTTCACAGGATCATAGTTAAGAGACAAAAAGTGGCTCAGAAATCATTAGTTCAAACCCCTGATTTTACAGGTAAGAAAACTGTACTTGTCTAAGGTGACAGAGGTAAAGTAGAAGAGCTATGAATGGAGTCCAAATTTTTTGACTCCAAATCTGACCCTTTCTACTCTTCTGAACAGAATCTCAGCAATCTAGTAGTAAACCTTCTGTTAAAAATTTGGGGTACTGTTAGACCATATTAGATTTAAAATACGGGGGGCAGAGTCAAGATGGCAGAGTAGAAACAGCACCTCCGCGCAGCTGCAGGTTCCACCTTCCCCAATTCATGTAAAAGGGTACTTTGAATAAACTCTGGAGCTACAGAAATCCCAAAATGACACAGAGAAGCTAACCTCCCACTGAGGACAGCCTGGCAGGCCAGCAGAAATTGGCCAGCTCAGTGCTCTGGGAGCCAAGACCAGGCCTGTGAGCCAGAGGTTTTAGCTCCAGGGTGGGCGTATCCAACCACTGGCTGGAGGTTTTCCATATTAGCAGTAGCTGTGGCCATTTCCAGAATTATCAACACATAGATATATAGGACAAAGTGAGAGGTCAATGCAGTCTGGACTTTGGGACCAGTAGTTGGGAGTGCATCGGCTTTTGCCCCCAGTGCGAGAAGCCACTGAGATGCCTTGGCTCAGCCTGCACAATGTTGCAGCTTCAGCTTCTGGCCTGCAGAGTGTAGGGGGACCAAGCGACCAGTCTGAGGAATAATCACTCTTGCTTTAACCTGCTTGGATCTGGATTGTAGTCCAGGGTGGAGGTCCTGGGGTGTGTGTCCAGCTTGCCAGAGCATGTGAAGACCTCAGAGAAGGCACCCATATAATACCTCCAGCAGCTGAGAAAACCCCAGCTGTTGGGACGGAAGCTCTCCTGTCTGGTGGCAGAGTCCTACTGTGGCCAAAAGCCCAGGGGTCAAGTGACTAAGGGGCAACATGACCAGGCAAAGAAAATAAAGCAGACAGAAGATTCCAACATTAGACTCCTATTTTGGGGACAAAAAGGAGCAAAGCATGGAATAGGAGAAAGACAGTGAAGTCAGAACTCCTGCACCAAAAGCTTCAAAGGAAAATACCAGCTGGTTACAGGCCATAGAGGACCTTAAGAAGCAGATAAGAGAAGTGGAGGAAAAATTGGGAAGACAAATGAGAATGATGCAGGAAAATTATGAAATGAGAGTCAACAGCCTGACTGAGATAAATCACACCCTAAAAAACAGACTAACTGAAATGGCAAAAGAGGCTCAAAAAGGCAATGAGGAGAGGAAAGCCTTAAAAAGCCAAATTGGCCAGATGGAAAAAGAATCTCAAAGGCTCACTGAGGAGGATCATTGCCTTGGATTTAGAATGTACCAAAAGGAAGCTAGTGCCATTAAGAGAAATCAAGATGCTATTAAACAGATCCAAACAAATGAAAGAATAGAAGGCAATGTGAAATATCTCATGGGAAAAACCACTGACCTAGAAAAAAATTCCAGTAGAGATAATTTAAAAATTATTGGACTACCTGAAAGTCATGATCAAAGAAAGAACCTCGAAATCATCCTCCAAGAATTCTCGAGGAAAATTGCCCTGATGTTTTAGAACCAGAGGACAAAATAGAGGTTGAAAGAATCCACCAATCACCTCCTGAAAAAGATCCCAAAAAGAAAACCACTAGGAATATTATAGCCAGGTTCCAGAATTCCAAGATCAAGGAAAGAATATTGCAAGCAGTCAGGAAGAAACAATTTTAATATTGTGAAAATACAATCAGGATAACACAGGATCTGGCAGCTTCTACAGTGAGGGATCAAAGAGCCTGGAATATTATATTCTGAAGGGCAAAGGAGCTGCGATTAAAACCAAGAATCACTACCCAGTGAAACTGAGTATCATGTTTCAGGGGAAAATATGGTCATTCAGTGGAATAGAGGACTTTCAAGCATTCTGTGTGAAAAAACCAGAGTTGAATAGAAAATTTGACATACAGATACATGAAGCAAGAGAAACTTGAGAAGGTAAACAGGGAAAAGAAATCAGAAGTCACTTATCAAAGTTGAACTATTAATATTCCTACATGGAAAAGCAGTAATTGTAACTGATGAAACATTTCTCAGTATGAAAATAGTTGAAGGGAATAGAAATATATATATATATATATATATATATATATATATATGTGTGTGTGTGTGTGTGTATGTATATATATATATATATATATATGGCTATATCATAGGGTATACAGGCATATGAATACATATACGAATGTGTGTATATATGTTTACAGGTATACATAGATAGAGGGCACAGATCCAATTTAATAGGAAGGGATGATACTTAAAAGGTGAAATTAAGAGGTGAGAGAGGAATATAATGAGAGGAGATAGAGACAGACAGAATGGGGTAAACTATCTCATTTAGAAGAGGCAAGGAAAAATGGTTATAATGGAGTGGAAGAATAGGAAGGCAAAGGCAAAAGGGAATGGATCAGCCTTATTCTCATTGAATTTGGCTTAGGGAGTGAATGAAATACACACTAAATAGGGTATCTCACCCTACAGGAGAGTAGGGGGGAAGGGGATGAGAGGGGGGATGATGGAAGGGAGGGAAGGCTGGGGGGGAGGGAAATTGGAAGCACCCACTTTTGAAAAGGTACGGGATCAAAGTAGAGAATAGAACAAGTGGCAGGTGAGATCGGAAGGAGGGAAATATAGTCAGTCTTTTACAATATATCTACTATGTTAATATTTTGCATTAGCTGCACATGTACAATCTATAATGAATTGCTTTTCTTCCCAGTAAGCGTGGGTGACAATGGAGGAAAGGAATGAATCTGGAATTCAGTTTTAAAATCAAATGATTAAAATTATATATATATACATATATATATACTATTATTAATATTATTTTACATGTAATTGGGAAATAGATATACAGGCACTGGGGCATAGAGATCCCCCATGACCTACTGGAAAAGTCGAAGGGTATATGGGAGAGGATATGGGAGAGAGCAGATTGGAGGAGGGGATATCCTGTGGGATTGCTATTTTGGGGTGGTGGGTAGGGGGAAAACAAGGAGAAAATTTGTAACTCAAAATCTGTCGGAAATGAATGATATAAATCAGAAGTTAATAAAGCATTTGAAAAATTAAAAAAAAGATTCAAAATAGTGAACCACAGTGAACTCTTTTATCATAACCTCATTGTCAGTAATAGTAAAAACTAGCATTTGAATTGTGTCTAATGATTGGTATGCATATCTCCTTGGAGTGATCATTTTATTATTCCCTTTAGGAATTCTTCTTAGCATTCATTTGCACAGATCCTTACAAACCAACTAAGTTTAGATCAACTCTCTTTGAATATGTACCTACAGCATAGCCTGAATGGCTTAAAAAAAAATTAAAAATACCCACTTCATCCCAGAATCTATACTTCATAATAATTCCTTCAGTTCGGTTTTATTAATATTTTATTGCTGGTAGAGTGACAAG
Source organism: Petaurus breviceps papuanus (assembly GCF_028583685.1). Lineage (NCBI taxonomy): Eukaryota > Metazoa > Chordata > Mammalia > Diprotodontia > Petauridae > Petaurus > Petaurus breviceps. The sequence continues at coordinate 18,020,667 of NW_027187360.1, read as the reverse complement.
AAGGCAAAAGAATTGTTGTCACTGCCTAGAGTAAAAACATCATTGCTGTATTAAAATGGACTGGCACTGAGGTGACAGTTATATAAAGGATTCAAAGGAGTCAGACCAAACGAAGTGGTGGCTCCATGGAGAGCCCACTGAGGGTTGATGCCACACATTCCTGTTTGTGCAGGAATATTTTGTTCCTCAGAGAGATTATCCTAAGGCCTTAGTAGTCAGCTGTATTTCTGAATCAGTCAAGGTAAGTTCATCTTAACAAAAATCAGCTTTATCAGTTAACCTTTTAGCCTGACACGCATGGAGACATGGAGACTGCACCTCCATGCTTCCCAAATGAACATCGTGTTCCTTATGATAATACAATATTGAGATGTCACACCAAATATTTTCCTGAAAGCTAGATGAAAGAACGTAACATTTTCTAATCCTACCACAAAAGCCAGGAAAAAGATTATAAAGATTTTCTCCTTGCTCCAGCTGCTGATAATTAACCACAATGTAGAAAACTGGAATTTGTGGATGTTTTGTTGTGCTATGAGATGAATTAGACCTTATAAAGGTACATATTAAAATCGAAGATATCACTGTCTGTATCTTACATTGTATGCAATAGGAACCATTTCACAAGAATATTGCAAATACTACGAGTTTTGAGTTTTCTTGAAATTTGATTCATTCAAGCTTTATTTCTTGTAAAATTCAGTAAATTGCACTTAAAATCACAATAAACACTTCAGAATTCTTTTGCAGTAAATGAAGTGTGTTGAAAATAACAATGACTTGTATTTCTTTAGTGCCTTAAGTTTTGCAATATGCTTTATATATGTTATCTTATTTAATCCTCAAAACAACCTGGTAAATGTGGTGATATTATTATTCCCATTTTACAGATGAGGAAATTGAGATTCAAAGAGATTGAATGATTTCCTGGGGTCATATAACTTGTTAGTTGCCTGAGACAGGATTTGAACTAAAAAATTCTTCACTCCAAGTCCATTGCTTTTTAGATCATTTAGCTGACTTGCATGCTCACTATTTGTAAAGTGAGAATATTTATGAACTTTAAACAAGTTGCTTTACAATGAAAATTTGTTGGTATTATTTAATTCTATAATAGATGCCTCCATAGCAGTCAGTATTTCATAATATTTGCTCACCTCTTTTTTTTCTTTTACTTTTTGGAATTTTGACCAAATCATGTCACCTCTTTAGACTTCATATTTTTTTTTAATCTGAGAAAGAGAGAGAGGGAGAGAGAGAGACAGAAAGAGAGAGAGAGAGGGAGAGAGAGAGAGAGAGAGACAGAGAGAGAGAGACAGAGAGAGAGACAGAGAGAGACAGAGAGACAGAGACAGAGAGACAGAGACAGAGAGAGACAGACAGATACAAATAGACAGAGAGAGACAGAGATGAGGCAGAGAGACAGAGACACAAAGAGAGATGGAGACAAAAAGAAATTGAACCAACTGTTCACATATGAAAAACCAAGTGGATGAAAAATTCCAATTTTCCAAACCATAATGCATTTTAAAAGCTCATTCAATAGCATATACTTCTTAGACAGAAAATATTAATGAATAATGATTTGGACCAGTTTCCAAGAAGGTGCTATGCCACATTGGGGGAGTAAATTTTCTTATCTGGGAATTCCCTACATTAAGGAAATGACAAGTCTAATCTCTATCGCTATTCATGTCACTGGAGAAAATATTCATATTAATGAAGTCCCAGACCAATTGAAGTAAATTTAAAGGGCCAGTTGATATAAGACACCTACAGACTTGAAATCTTATGAACCTAAAAATGATATTCTAAAGCTGTGAACACAAATAGGTTATACTTTTTAAGTATTACAAATTATTTCATGAAGAGTTCAAAACAAGGCTCTTCTAAGACAATGAAATCAGGAAATTCAGAATGAATCTAAGAACTTTGGGATGGGAACATATCAAGTAACTTTTATTCCCTACAGTTTTTGAAGATTGTTTTTTTTTTGGGGGGGGAAGCTCTCTGTGAATGCCTTTGTATATTATACCCTTTATTTTAGGGATTTTTCTCTTTGTGTTCAGCATGAAATGGTTTCTTCCACTAATACTATCTCTTCAGAAATGGCTCATATTTCAAAACATATATAAATATTTAACATTAATTTATTTTTTTAATAAATTTGAGCTCCCAGTTTTCTTTCTTTCTCCCACAACCCTCCTCCATCCACTGAAAAGACAAGCAAAATGATATCAATTATATGAGTGAAGTCATGCAAAACATATTTCCATTTTAATCATATTATAAAAAAGAAGTGAGAAAGTAATACTTCAATTTGAACTCAGTATTCATCAGTTCTCTCTCTGAAGGAGGATAGCATTTTCATCATATATGCTTTGGAGTTTTCTGGAATTATTTGATTAAAGTAGATAAGCCTTTCACAGTTGTTCTTCATTACAACACTGCCTTTTACTGTGCACAATGATCTCATTCATGGTTCTTCTCATGTCATTTTGCATCAGGTTATATTAGCTCTTGCCATGCTTTTCTGAAACCATCCCTCTCATTATTATTTACAATACAATAATTCCCCATTACAATCATATGCCATATTGTTCTTTCATTTACCAATTTGTGGGCATCTCCTCAATTTCCAATTCTTTGCTACCAAAAAAGAGCCAGTAAAATATTTTTGTACATATTGGTCTTTTTCCCTTTCCTTTAATATTTTTTGGGGGGTACAGAACTGGTAGTGGTATTGCTGGATCAAAGGGTATGCACAGTTTTATAGCATTATGGTCACAGTTCTAGATTATTCTCCAAAAATTGTAGATCAATTTACTACTCCACCAAGTTCATTGATGGATTTATTTTCCCTCATCCCCTCCAGCATTTATCATTTCTTATAGCTGTGAACTGGTAACTCAGAGTTGTTTTAATTTGCCTTTCTCAAATCAACAGTGAGTTATAACTTTTTTCACATAACTATAGATAGCTTTGATTTCTTCTTCTGAAAACTGCTCCTAGTTTTATAAATTTGACTCAATTATCCATGTATTTAATAAAAGAGACTATCAGAGGGACCTTCTATAAGCTAATTTTATATTACATCATTGTCTATGTATTTTAGGAAAAAAATGCAGTTTTCCTTATTATCTCTTTTAGTTAAGTCTATTTTGTTTTTGTTTTGTTGGAGATCATGATTGGTACCCCTACTTTATTTTCAGCTAAATGAAAGTAGATTCTGCTTCAGTCTTTTAGTTTTAACTCTGTGTGTTTTTCTGCTTCAAGGTGTCTCTTGTATACAACAATATGTCTTCTTCTAAGTTTATGTCTGACACTACCCTGCCACCTTAGTCACTTTTTAGGATCAAGTTCTTTTGCTGTTGTTTGATCATTTTTCTAGCCTACTTCTCTACTTTGACCTCTATGTTAAAGTTGTCTTTTGTTCACCTGGGGTTGAAGAAGCCCTCTGCCAATTTTTGTGCTGATGTTTTCAGAACTACTTGTAGGAGTCTGCAAGTTTTTGGTGCTTCCAAGGTAGTGTTATCATGTGAGATGTGTGGTTGCTGCTCTCCTGATCACTGTTCTGTTCTTTACCCAGGAAGGGACCCTCTTTCCCCTGTAGCCTTAAATGCTATGGTTTTCTTTATCCTTGAACTGTCACCCATGTCCCCTAAACTCCTGTAATCATAAGTCCTCATGCTTCTCTTGGCCCTGGAACTATGACCCAGCATTGCTTATGGATAATAGAATTACTGATCAGCATCAGCTTCACCCAGTGCCACAAGAGTTCCCTGAGATCTTTCTGAACAGTTGTCCAAATCTCTTGCCATCTTTGGGCTAAAAACTCCTAAAGCTGCTGTGGCTGCTGTCACTGTAGCTTCCAAGGCCTACTACTGATGTTCTTACCTCACTCCAGGTCTGCAGTAATGCCAGTGTTACAGAACTCTCCCATGGTTCTCCTTAGTTCTCTTATTGCTATTGAATCATTTTTCATTCATGTCTGATGCTTTGTGACCCCTTTTAGGGTTTTATTAGCAAAAATATCAGAGTGTTTTGTTATTTCCTTCTACAACTAATTTTACAGATGAGGAAACTGAGGCAAACAGGATTTAGTAACTTGCACAGAAAAGAGCCAGTAAGTGGCTAAGGCCAGATTTGAACTCAGATCTTTCTGACTCAAAGCCAACCCCTCTATCTACTGTACCACTTAGATGCCCTAAGTTGTCTTAGACTGGGAAAACATCTCCATCTGATTTTTCATCGGCTCTGCCACTCCAAAATCTGATTTGGAGGGTTATTTTTAAAATTTTTTGGAGGAAATGTTGGGAGAATTCATCTGGGTCCCAGCCTATATTTCTTCATCTTCTCTAAACATTTTTAAACTTTGTTCTTATGCCATGAAAATGTCACTTCCTTTTGACTGAGGACTTGAATAGCTTTATCTGAGGGTGGAGAGGTTCACTTCTAAGGACATTTTAATTGAGCTGTAGGCTTTATATAAATTATTCCATTTAAGGAGAATATGAAATCAATGAACAAAATCTTTCTCCCATCAAACTAGGTTTCTTCAACTCAACAAATAAGACTAAATTTGATGATGTTTCCTCTTGGACCTCAGCGGTTTTAGGCCTTTTCTCTTCTACCCTCTCCATCCTTTACTTCCTCCTGTGCCTCTGCAACTTATTACCATTTAGAAGTATCGTTAGAAGGAGAGAAGTCAGATACAAAGTGTTTGTTTTCACAGTTCTTATTTCTTCTCAGCGAATAATGCCACTACAATAATTTTGCTTCCTAAGTCCTTTAAATCAATTTAAATTATTTTCATTTAATTTAAATTAATGTAAATTTTTTAAGTCCTTATGTATTATGCTGTGGTGTACTGTGACATACAAGTGGGCATTGACCTGAAAAAAAAAATTCTACTTTAAGAAATAATTATTGAGTGGTGGTGGTGGGGAGTGTCAGATAGCCGAGGTAGTGAAAAAAAGTCAGGGGTTTGATTGACAGCTCCAAAATTTTTCTAAACAAATTTAAATAATGTCTCTAAATTAATTATGAAATGGAAAAATCCACAAAAAGGATTGGGTGAAACAATTTTCTAGGCCAACATATCTTAGAAGGTCATCAGGAAAGGTCTGTTACACCAGAGTAAGAGTGGAACACGGTTCAGAATAGGGTATGCCAGCAAATGCCAGGCCCCATGAAAGCAGTAACAGGCTTATGGGTGTATATGACTGAATCAGTGATAGCAGCAGTAGTTTCTGGACCTCTCAGGCTGGAGCTAGTAAAGGTCTGTTAACTGATTGTAAGGAGATTATAGGTCTCTCTTTGCTGGCACTAGGTACAGAACTCTGTTGCATTGTCCAAATGTGTATCTTTGTTTCAATCTTAGGGTGAAGAGAACCACTCATACACAAAAGCTTGAGGCCACAGGGGAATGGGGACTGGCGACAGTTCCAGGGTGGAAAGGAGCACTTGGCTTACAGACCAGAGCATAGATCAAGAGACTAGGAAACAAATTTCTCCTTAGAGCATGCCACCTTGGAAGAACTGAAAACTCACAGATCCTCCAAATTAGCTCTGAGAGCAGCAGCAAGAAAGGCTTGAGGCTTGGGAGAGTGCTCCCTCTGTTTCTGGAGTGAAGCCCCACTTTAACATAGAGTTAAAAGTTGAGAAATGGCCTGGAAAAATAAGCAAACAGAAAAAAAGAATCTAATCATAGAAAATTATTATGGTGGCAAGGAAGATCAAAAAAGAAACTTAGAAGACAGCAAAGTCAAAACTACTCCATCCAAAGCCTCAAAGAAGAAAATGTGAATTGGTCTCAGGCCCCAAAAGAATTCCTGGAAGAACTTAAAAATGATTTTGAAAATCAAATAAGAGAGGTGAAGGAAAAAAATTGGAGGAGAATTTAGAGTGATGCAAGAAAATCACTTTAAAAATGTTAGTAGCTTGGAAAAGGGGACACAAAATACTCACAAAATTAAGACCTTAAGAAACAAAATAGTTCAAATGGTAAGGCACAAAAATTCACAGAAGAGAAGTCTTAAAAAGCAAAATTGGTCAAATGGAAAAGAAAGTACAAAAATTAACTATAAAAAATAATTCCTTAAATTTGGAATTAATGAGTAGAAGCTAATGTCTCCATGAGACACCAAGAAACATCCAACAAAATCAAAAGGATGAAAAAAAATTTAAAAAATGTGAAATATTTCATTGGAAAGCAACTGACCTGGAAAATATGCCTAGGAGGGATATTATTGAACTACCTCAAAGCCATGATTAAAAGAGCCTAGAAATCATCTTTCAAGAAATTGTCAAGGAGGGGGGTGGAGCCAAGATGTAGGAGTAAAAGCAGGAACTTGCTTGAGCTCTTCCCATCAAATACCTCCAAATACTTGAAAAAAAAATGACTAAACAAATCCTAGAGCTAGAGAATCCACAAAATGAAAGAGTGAAACACATATCCAGCTGAAGACAGCCTGACAGGCCAACAGGAAGAGTCTATCTCACCAGGCTGGGAATGGAGCACAGTCCTGCATGGGCCATGTCAGCAAAGACCAGGCCAGAGCAGGCGTCAGGGGACTGAATAATTGGTAGCTATGTCAGTTTCTATACTTCTCAACCCACAAATGCAAAAGACAAAGTAGAAGGTCAGTGGGGAAACTCTGTTGGACTTGGGTGAAAGAAGAGTGCATTCTGTCCCCATCCCCAGGGCAGCAGATGTATTGGTGGCAGCAGCAGCAGGAGTGTAACAGCACGTATTTCTGGAGCTTCAGGTCTACACATAGGAGAGGAGATCAAGTGGCTGATCATAGGACAATTGCAAGGATCTCTTTGCTGGCACTAAGGCAAGATTCTATTGCTTTGCCCTGCTTGGGACTGGGTCACAGTCTTGGGTGTTAGTCCTGGTGAAAGGAAGAACAGTGGCCTGGCTCAGCTTGTGGCGGCTATGGAGAGGGAGTCCTCTTAAGAGTTCTGAGGGAGAAAAGAATGCTTTTGGTCACTCACATACCAGACCACAGGCCTGGAGAGGAGTAACACCTCTCCTTTGATCATATCATCTTAGAAGAACTGAAAATTAACAGGTACCTAGAAGTGGCTCTTACAACAGCTGCACAAAACACCACAAACTTAGGACAAAGCACTCTCTATTCTGCAAGCAGAGTCCTACTCTGACAAAGAGCTAGAAAGTCAAGTAATTGGCAGGGAAAATAAGCAAACAGAAGGAAAAAAATCAGACTATAGAAGCTTTCTGTGGTGACAAAGAAGATCAAAACATATAAACAGAAGAAAAGACAAAGTCAAAACTCCTGCATCAAAAGCCTCCAAGAAAAATATGAATTGGTCTCAGGCTATGGAGGAGCTCAAAAAATATTTTGAAAATCAAGTAAGAGAAGTAGAGGAAAAATTGGGAAGAGAAATGAGAGTGATGCAAGAAAAAACACAAAAAAACAAGTCAACAGCTTGCTAAAGGAGACAGCTGTAATGATAATGGGTTTTGAAAATCTTTCCTGCCCCTTGTACTGGCAATCAAACAGGTACTTAGCACCTTGTTTCAATTTCATGATTGTATCAAGTATTAAGATCCAGAACTTGTGAATCCCACAGTGGGAGGAAGTTGCTGATGTAACAGGAAGGGGCAGAACAGGGAGGAGCTAATACCCCATATAAGGAAAAGCCTAAGCTAGAGAGCCAGAATTGTTGAAAGAGAGAACCTTTAGGGTCCTGAGAACTTCTGAGAACTGCTATTAATTCAGAACAGAATGGAAAACAGACCTTGTGGTGGTAGAACAGAGACTTGAGAACTGAGAAGAACTGAGAAATGAGAAGAAAGGAGAACTGGGAGGAAGCATGGCTGTGGTGCTGGTACTTTGTCTGTTTTGATGTTACTTTGTCAGATTCATCTGTTGATAGAGGATGTTGCTGTTGTTATAGAAGTCTTGGGACCTTACTGCTGGTTCAGAAGCCCTGAAAGAGGATTTTCTTGTTGTATGTTTACAAAAATCCTTGAGGAGGGCCTTACTGACATTTTCAGAGATCCTGGGACTATACTGATGATTTTTTTGATTTCTCAGACCATGTTGTTGGGTCTATGTTGACTTCACAGGCACAAAGTGAATTGATAAGGATGCCTTCAATGTGCATGGATGTTATTGTGGCTGTGTTGAGCTTTGTCTTCTCAGGAACAGAAATTGTGAAGGACTTGAGGGAGATAGACATTGTGAGCTTCAGTATGGAACAGGAACTACATAAGGAGCTGGACAAGGAACAGAAAGCTGTCTGCCTTTGAACTCAGGTGACAGGTGGGTAGATTCAGGCAGGAGCTGGGACCATGGACGCTGAGAGCTAGTCAAGAGTCAAGATGAAAACATCTCTCCTTGGGTATTTAATGCAAACTGAGGAGATTATGATTTGCTGTGGCCTAGGGGTGGAGAACTTTGACCTTTGAATTTAGATGATTTAGTTAAGGACTTCTCCAATTAAGAAGAAAGATTTTTTGATTGAAGAGATTAAGACAATGTGGCCTCAAAGTGGAGAACTTTGACCTTTGTACTGTGTCCATTAAAGAGACAAGACTCCTTAAGGATGATTGAATTAAGGACTTACTAAATGATTGAACTACTAAATGACTGTATCTTTTGCTTAATATGTGACCACTTTGGTGAAAACTATGTGGTCATTTTAGTAGTAAGTTGTTATGTCATAATATTGTGAATGCTGTACTTTGATTTCTGTGAATGTTTTGCCTTAATTTAATGCTGAATAAATAGACAGTTCATTATGCAATGTAATCAGAACCTTGAAGCTGTTCACAGCAGCAGTCCTCTGAAAAGCTGCTTGTGTTTGGCTTTACAACCCACAAAATACTGAAGGAAAAATACCTTAAAAATAGACCAACCCAAATGACAAAAGAGGTCCAAAAAGCCAATGAGAAAAATGCCTTAAAAGGCAGAATTGACCAAATGGAAAAGTAAGTCCAAAAACTCACTGAAGAAGATAATTCTTTCAAAATTAGAATGGGGCAAATGGAAACTAATGGTGTTATGAGAAATCCAGATAAAAAAACAGAACCAAAAGAATGAAAAAAATACAAGACAATGTGAAATATCACACTGGAAAAATCATTGACCTGGAAAACAGATTTAGGAGAGATAATTTAAAAATTATTGGACTACCTGAAAGCCATGACATCATCTTTCAAGAAATTATCAAAGAAAACTGTGTATCTTATTTCCTGGTTTCATGTAAAAATGAGATTTAAAATTTGTTTTTAAAACTTTGAGTTCCAGATTCTCTCTTCATTCTTCCCTCCTCACCTGTTCTCATGGAGAAGACAGATTTTACATGTGTAGCTATGCACATATTTTGGAATGGAAAGTGCTTCTTGAAAAAGATCCCCAAAAGTAAATTAAGACTATTGTAGCCAAATTCAAGAGTTCCCAGGTCAAGGAAAATATATTACAAGTAGTCAGAAAGAAACAATTTGAGTATTGTGGAAACACAATTAGGATAACACAAGATCTATCAGCTTCTATATTAAGGGATTGTGTGAACTGGGAATATGATGCTATAGAAGTCAAAGGAGCTAGGATTAAAATCAAGAATGACCTACCCAGCAAAACTGAGTTTACTACTTCAGGGGAAAAAAATGCACATTCAATGAAATAGAGGATTTTCAAACATTCTTGATGAAAAGACCAGAGCTGAACAGAAAAGTTGACTTTCAAATACAAGAAATAAGAGAAGCATGAAAAGATAAACAGGAAAGAGAAATAATAAGGGAATTATTAAAATTGGACTATTTACATTCCTACCTGGAAAGAGCATATTTGTAACTCATGAGACTTTTCTCAGTATTAGGGTAGTTGAAAGGAATATACATACACACATATGTATGTATGCATATATACATATTTATTTATATACACATATTTATATGTGTGTGCATGAATGTGTATACATACAAACTATATATATATGTATACACATTCTATGTATATATGTATTTATATATGCATGTATGTATAGACAGAGGGCTCAGGGTGAGTTGCATATAAAGTAATGTTATCTAAAAAAATAAAATTAATGGGTGAGAGAGGAACCTATTAGGAGAAGGAGAAAGGGGGAGATAGAATAGGGTAAATTATCTCACATAAAAGAGGCAAGAGAAAACTGTTACAATGGAGGAGAAGAGTGGCAGAGCCAAGATGGTGTAGAAGCTGGAAGTTGCTTGAGCTCCCACTCCAACCACTTCCAATACCTATAAAAATGACTCTAAACAAATTATAGTGCTAACAACCCACAAAATGACAGACAGAAGCAAATCCTCCACTAAAGGCAGCCTGGAAGGCTGACAGGAAGTGTCTATAGCAACAAATTGTGAGCAGAGTGCAGTCCTGTGTGAGCCATGCTGCACCAGACCTATTCTAGAGAATGACTAGAGTAGACCTCAGGAGCAAACCACTGGCAGTTATGGCAGTTTCCAGACTTCTCAACCCAAAAATGCCAAAGAGACAGTAAAATGTCAGTGGGGAACTCTGTTGGAACTGGGTGAGAGAAGAAAGCAGTCCAGCCCCTGCCACTGCAGTGGCGGGGGTGGTGGCAGCTGCAACCACTACCATTGCTGCTGCTTCTGGCCCTAGGCATACAGGTTGTAGGGGGAACAACTTGTCAACCAGAGGGCATTTGCAGGAATCTCTTTGCTGGCACAGAGGCAGGATTCTTTTTCTTTGTCCTGCTTAGACCTGGGCTGCATTCGTGAATGGTGGTCCTGGGGTGAGGAGCACTAGCATGGCAGAGCTTGTTAAGACTGTGGAGAGGCAGTCTTCCTCACAGTTCTGAGGCAGGTGCCTGAAAAAGCTCTGACAATAACTGTGCAAAACCCCAGAAATTTGGGACATAGCACTCTCCAATATACTGTGACAAAGAACTCAAAACTAAAGTAATTGGCTGGCAAGATGAGCAAACAGAAGAAGTGCAATCAGAGTATAGAATTTGTCTTCGGGGGGACAAAGAGGATCAAAACATAGAACCAGAAGAAGACAACAAAGTCAAAACTTTTGCATCAAAAGCCTCCAAAAACTGGAGGGAAAAGCAGGAAGGTGACAGGGAATGAGTCAACCTTACTCTCACTGGATTTGCCTTAAGGAGGGAATAATATATACACTCAGTTGTGTATCTTACACTATGGGAAAGTAGGGGGGAAGGGGATAAAGGGAAGATGATAGAAGGGAGGACAGATTGAGGGGAGGGATAGTCAGAAGCAAACACTTTTGAAAAGGGACAGGCTCAGAGGATAAAATAGAATAAACAGAGGGATGAAGGGAAATACAGCTAGTCTTTCACAGTATGACTACTATGGTAATGTTTTGCATAACTACACATATACAACCTTTATTGAATTGCTTGTCTTCTCAGTGGGGATGGGTGAGGAGGAAAGAAAGGAGAGAATCTGGAACTCAAAGATTTAAAAACAAATATTAAACATCATTTTTACATGCCACCTGGATGTAAGATATACAGGTAATAGGGTATATAAATATATCTTGCCTGACAAGAAAATAAGGGGGAGGGGAGAGGTGGGGACAGAAAGGAAGGTAGATTGGGGGAGGGATAATCACTATGCATAACATCTTTGGGTTGGGAGTACAGGAGAGATGGGGAGATAATTTGGAACTCAAAATCACATGGAAATGGATATTGAAAACTAAAAATAAACAAATTCTGGATTAAAAAAATAAAACTAGCAACTCTCAAAAAAAATTATAAAACAAATTATTGTGGAAACCAGTCCTGATATTCTAAAACCAGAAGGCAAAATAAAAATTGAAAGAATCCACCGATCACCTCCTGAAAAAGATCTCAAAATGAAAAGTACCAGCAATATTATAACCAAATACCAGAGCTCCCAGGTCAAGGATAAAATAGCGCAAGCAGGCAGAAAGAAGCAATTCAAATGTCATGTAAGCCACAGTAAGGATAATACCGTGTTTCCCTGATAATAAGACACTGTCTTATTAATTTTTTTGGACAGAAAAACACCAGAGGGCTTATTTTCAGGGGAGGGCTTATTTTAATGAACATTGACAGCAATTTTAATAAACAGGTAAATGTGAACAAAAAAAATGTACTTTTATTCAATAAGCAAATCACTGGGGAAGAACAGGATGACGCACTCACTGCTGCAGCTCTGATTGGATGCAGCTCGGAGCGTGGCATGCGTTTCACCGGGGGGGGGGGACGGTGCATACATAGGGTACCGTAGTGTAGCGTGTAGTGCAGGGGATCACCTTCACTACAGTAGCAATCTCAATAGGCTTATTTTCGGGGGAGGGCTTATTTTAGAGGAATCTTACACAGTAAGGGGAGGGCTTATTTTTGGGATAGGTCTTATTATTGGGGAAACACGGTAGAAGATATAGAATCTTCTACATTAAAGATCAGAGGGCTTGGAATATGATATTCTAGTGGGCAAGAGAGCTAGGATTGCAATCAAGGCTCACCTACCAAACAAAACTGAGTATAATTCTTCAGGAAATAAATGAATATTTAATGACATAGAGGACTTTCAAACATTTCTGATGAAAAGACAAGGGATAAATAGAAAGTTTGACTTTAAAATGCAAAAATCCAGAAAAACATAAAGAGGTAAACAGGAAGGAGAAATCATAAGGCATTCAACAGGGCAAACTTTTTACATTCTTACTTAGGAAGATGATACATGTAACTCCTAACAACTTTGTCATTATTGTGGCAGGTAGTAGGAGTACATATAGATAGAAAACGTAGATATGAGTTGAATACAATGGGATGCTATCTAGAAAGTAAATTTAAGAGATGAGAAAGAGGAATGCTTTGGGAGAAGGGGAAAGGGAAAGGTAGAATGTGATAAATAATCTTACATAAAAGAGGTGTAAAAGTTTTTACAGTGGAGTGGAAAATGAGGAGGTGGGGTGAGTGAATGAACCTTATTTGCATTGGAATTGGCTCAGAGTGAATAAAATACACACTCACATGGGTATAGAAATCTATCTTATCTTACAGGAAACTAGGAGGGAAAGGTTATAAGGCAAGAGGGAGGGTAAGAGAAGGGAGGACAGATTTGGGGCAATGGTAATCAGGAACAAAACATTTTTGATGATGGACAGGATTGAAAGAAGAGAGAATAGGACAAATGGAGAAAATAGGATGGAGGGAAACATAATTAACAATCATAACTGTGAAAAACTTTTAAAGCAAGTTTATATGATAAAGGCCTCATTTCTCAAATTATAAAGAAATGAGTTAAATTTGTAAAACTAAGAGATATTCACCCCTGTATAAATGATCAAAGGATATGAACAGGCAGGTTTCAAATGAAGTAATCAAAGCTGTTTACAATTTTATGAAAAAAATGCTATAAATCACTATTGAAATGCAAATTAATACAACTCTGAGCTAGCACCCCTTACCTATCAGATAGACTAATAAGGCAGAAAAGAAAAAGAAATGACAAATATAGAAAGGGATATAGAAAAATTGAGATACTAATGAATTTTCAGCAGAATTTTGAACAGATCCAATCATTCTGGAGAGCAATTTGTAACTCTGCCCAAGAGGCTATGAAACTTGCATACACTTTGGCCTAGCAATACCACTACTACATCTGTATCCCAAAGGGATTTTAAAAAAAAGAGAAAAAAGACACACTCACACACACACACAAATATTTATAGCAACTCTTTTAGTGGTGGCAAAGAATTAGAAATGGGGGGGGGGATACCCATCAATTGGGGAATGGCGGAACAAGTTATGGTATGTGATTGTGATGGAATACTATTATACTATAAGAAATGATGAGCAGGATGCTCTCAGAAAAAAAAACTGGAAAGACACATAAATTATTGCAATAAGAAATGAGCATACTCAGAAGAACATTGTACACAGTAAAAACAATATTGTATAATAATCAACAGTGAATAGTTTAGTTATTTTCAGCAATAGAGTGAAACAAGACGATTCCAAAGCTTTTATGATGAAATGTGCTATCTACCTCTAGAGAAAGAACTAATGAAGACTGAATGCAGACAAATCATACTTTTTAATTTTTTTTGGTTTTGTTTGCATTTTCTTTCATAACATGGCTAATATGGAAATATATTTTTCAAGACTGCATATATATGACCTATATCAAATTGCTTCTCAGTGAGAGCAAAGGTAGAGGGAGGGAAAAAATTTTGGAACTAAAAGAAACCTAAACATTTAAAATTGTTTTTAAACATAACTGGAGAAAATAAAATATTAAATAAATATGTAAAAATAAGAAAAGATGCTCAGTTCTGGGCTTTCTTTCTTCTTATGCTTAATGAAGAAGTTGATCAACTTGAAAGAAGTTTGTTTTGGAAATATGATGTTTCATCTGAATTCTGCCATAGAACTATATATTCTTTTCAGGATCTTGAAACCAGATGAGCTGATAAAGAAAAAAAGATCGTATATGAAGATGGGGAATGACCTTGGAAAATGACAATCCTCCTCTAATGCACTATTTGTGGAGCTCTGAATAAGTCCAACTATTTTGGAAAGCAATTTGGAAGTAGGCCTAAAAAGTGATTAAATATTTTGATCTAGAAATCACATTTATAGGAATATACCCCCACAGAGATCATAGGCATAAAAAGAGACCTCATACACACCAATATTTATAGCAGCACTTTTCTAAACAGCAAGAAACTTCAACTATGTAAATGTTCACCTCTAGAAAAACTGAGATAATAATTATGATATGTGAACTTAATGAAACATTACTCAGATATAAGAAATAATGGAATAACAAGGAATTCAGAAGACCCTAAGAAAACAAGATGAACTGATGCAAAGTGAAGTAAGAAATAGGAAAATAATCTTTGCAATTTCTAAACCAATGTAAATTAAAAAAACAACAACAACAAAATGCCTACAAAATTGAACACTGTGATTATAACCAAGTTTGATTGTTAAGAAGAAATGAGAAAATGCATTTCTCTCCCTTCTTTGCAGTAGTGGGGACTATGGATGTGGACCATAACATACACTGTTGAACTTACTTGAAATCCTAGTTAATTTTGCTGAAATAATTTTAACCTCTCATTTTTGGTTAGAAAGATAGGGCTTTCTGGGCTTAAGAGGGATGTATTTGGAAATGAAAGTGATGTCATAAGAGAAGATGACTTTTTAAAAAAAGTAAATAACAATGTGAAGGAGTTCCATAGAGATACAAAGAGAACTATGATGGGTTCACCAACTTATGTGATGAAATACCAAAATGTCCTTTGATTTTGCAACTTAGTCAAGGGCCAGATAAATTATTTCTATCACATATCATAGGTTTTGAAATAGATGAGCCTTTGGAAACTGTCTATTCAAACCCACACAATTTAAATATTAAGAAACTAAGGTGCAGAGAGTTTAATGAACTTGTACAAAATCACAGAGGTTTAAAATAATAGGGCCTTTCATTTGTAAGCCAAAGTAACTATTACCACATCATACTAAGGGTTAGAGATACAGACACTTGGAATATGCCTGGAGCATGATAATTCAATAATAGGATTTGGAGATAGATGGAATCATAGGAGGATCAAGTTTACCACTCTCATTTTAGAGATGAGGAAATTGATGCCTACAATAAATTTAGTGATTTTTGCAAAATGATACAAGTAATAAACATAGAGTTAGAACCCCAAACCCACATCCTCTCTCTCTCTCTTTCTCTCTCTCTGTATGTATATATATATACACACATACATATGTGTACATATAAATATAATATATATGCATATAATCACAACATTATATGTGAAATACACACATACCCACATGTGTAGCTAGAAATATATTATATATGCACATAATAATATTATATATTTATATAATATGATTATGTATACATATAATATATAACATATTTATTATATTAATATATAACAAATATATGTGTATGCATATATGTATATGTATACACATATAAACACATGTGGAAGAACCTTGGATGCATATATGTGTATGTATGTATATATGTGTGCATATATATATATCTTTCTTAAACCTCAAATAAATAGATGGGGGCTCTTAATGCCCCCATATTCCAAGCACAAACCCATAAGCATAAATTATCTTTTAAAGCAATATCTTACTGTAGCATTGTCCCTTTGTGGCTGTAATGAAGGATACAAATATGGGTAGTCGCTCCAGGAAACTTACTGGTATCAAGGACCATGCAAGAAATTAAAGGAAAAGAGGGCATCAAAATTGACTAGATCAATGATAAAATTCAAATGAAGAAGCTTGAAGTAAACAGTGATCCTAGGATGCAGTTGTACTGGAGGGCAAGCATTGTGTTATAAGGAAAATAAAACAAAAATGAATTTATCATATAATTCTTCACTTGAGGCAAAGTGTGAATACTTGATAAGAGAATGCATGAGGTGGAAAAAAAAGATTAATATAAAGCAATTCTGTTTCTCCTTTTATCCTCCTGTTCCTACAGATGCAAGACCCCAGAAAATATTAATCTTATAAAAAAAACTAGAAAAGTTTCCAGGCTCCAGAGTGGGTTGAAACAACTTGGAAGAAAAGCTGCTGACTCGTCTTCTTACATTCTGGCTGTTCTGTATAGAATGATTTATTTGAGAAAGAGAGGAGAGGGGTTCTGTGCTTCTTCTTAAATCTGAGTATTAAATTAAGCAAACCTTTGATAGGGGGAGGTCCTTTTCATAGCAACCTCTAAAGTTTTAAAATCAGCACACAATTTTGAAAGACCTTGATGTTCAGAAGCTGTTTTTTTTTCTGAGTTTTTACTTTGCTAAACAAAGATATATGCTGTATTACATTAACATTTACAGAATCACATTTTCACTCCTCTCTATATTTATTATTTTCATTCTTTTGAACTCCATTTCATGAGATTAAAAATCACCAAGAACCTAGACAATGAATCAACTTGGGAAAACTCCTCTAGATTGAGTTGGCTAAATAAACACCAGAGAACATTTAAAAAAAAATTTAAATAAATTTGGATTAAATATAGTCAAGAAAGATATAATAAAGTGGAAAAAGCACCAAATATAGTGTCAGAACACCTGAATTCAAGTTTTGTATCAGTCATTCACTAGCCACATGACTATAACCAAATTATTTAATGTTTCCTCATCTGTTTGGTAATGTGCTGAATGGGAAAAATAATACTCAACTGACGTTTCTTTGAAGATTAATGTAAGTATCAATGAGATAATGTATGTAACATGCTTTGCCAATTGAGAGGCACAATACTAACATGAGTTATATTGATCATCATCAGCATGCCTCAGGATCGCAGGTAACTCCTTTAATAATTTTCATCTTTTTAACAGGAACACAAATGTTCCATATGTCATACTTTTTTTTTTATAGAATCTTGACTACATTCATATGAATTCTCCTCCAGAGAAGAGACCAAATCCTTTAAAAAAATTAAAAAGAAAAAAAATAGTCCACTAAATCCAAACTTTATATCAGAAAGTTCTATATTTATATCAGAAAGTACGTATAATCCCTTACCTCTGTAAAGGAGGAGAAAGTGCAATCTCCTATCTCTTCTTTGGGATCAAGCTTGGTTCTTATAATTCCACAGCATTTAGTGTCAGTTTTGTTTTGCCATTTATTCTGTTGTCATTTTGACACCTACCTCAAAAGAATGGTTTTGGAATCGAATGAGTTAACAATGAAATGCTCTTTGAGAACCTTAAAGTACTATGTAAATAATATATATTATAGCATATTATTACATTTTACACATCTAATTTTGAATATAAAATATTCTATGTTACAGATATTATACAAATTATAATTTTCTGCTTGTTTTTCTGCATCATTTTGTATGTCTTTCTGTTCATATTCATCATGTATGTCATTTCTCATAAGGAGTTTTCTTCCATTAAATTCATATGGAACAATTTGTCTGTTTCAATTCTTACTAATACAAAAATGACTTTTTATTACTATTGTGGTACATATCTGACTTTTCTTGGAATATTTACCTTCTGGGCTGTAGGATGGATATGCTGGAAGCAGCTCATACAGGCAGGAGATGATTGCTAACTTTTCAGTGTAAGATTCAGAAATTAGCAAAAGCTCTAAATCAGGGATTGATTTATTGTTCTGTTGATTTCCTAACTTAAAGTAATGAAAAAGAAATGTGAGTTAAGATTAAAAGTGTGTCATAAATATGTTTTCCTGAAAAACTGTTTGTTAAAGATTTACCATCATATTCCTGCATAAACCAAGTAGAAAGATATTTGGGTCAAAGGGTATGAAAATTTTATTTATTATAAAAAATTTCTCAGGCTAATGTCAAATTACTTTCCAGAATATCTGAACCTGTTTATAAGTCCATAACCAGTGGATTAGTATATTGGTCCTTACACAATCCCTCCACCTTTGGCCATTCCCATATTTTAACATCTTTACAATTCTTTTTTGTTTTGCATGTGTAAGGTAAAACATCATTGTTGTTTTAATCAGCATTTCTGTAATTATTGTTGATTTGGAGCAACCTTCCATGTGGTTCTCAATATTATGCAATTTTCCTTTTGACTTATTATTCCTTGGGAATAGGTTTTGGTCTTATATATTTGTGTCCTTTCCCTACATATCTCAGATGTAGCAGCTTTATCAGAGTTACCTCATGCAAATATTTTGCCTAAATCACCATTTCTCTTCTAATGTTCATGAACTGTATGACCCAAGTCACTCAATCTCTGCTCTAGTTTCCTCATATGTAAAATGAGAATAGTAATTTTATCCAACTGCCAGAGTTGTTATAAGGACAGACATATTTTAAGTGATTTTTGAAACTTAAAAAACCAAATAAATGCTAGCTATTCTGATAATTAAATTAACTTTGTTCACTAAAAAATCTTTATTTTCATATAATCAAAATTATCTATTTTACCTTTTATGGATGTTTCTCTCCTTTGCTTATGAATTCTCCCCCTCTGTGAAATAAATCTGATATGATTCTTTTCAAATTTCTTTGTTCTGTGTGTGACTTTTTATATGCAGATTTCGTATCCAATTTAATTTTCTTGTAGTATGTGGTGTAAATTTTGTTCTAAACCTAATTTCTGCCAAAATCTTTACAGGTTACCCTATAATTCTTGTAAAATAGGGAACTATGTCACAAATAATTTTGTTTCTAGGTTATCGAATGTTGAATTTTTATGTTCAATTTTTTATTCTTTCTTATGAAGTTTCCACCATTCATCTACTTTTCTATTATTTCGTCCAATAATGAGTAATTTAATGATTACTACTTATAATATAATTTCAGTTTTGGAAGTGCTATTCACCTTTCATTAATCCTTTTTATTATTTCTCTTGAGATTCTAAATGCTTGATTCTATAAATAAATTTTAGGGGAGACTATTACTATATATGTTTTCTATGTGTGTTATATACATATAAACAAAAGATATGTGTATATATGTACATATATGTGCACATGTAAATTTATGTACACAAAGATTAGACCTAAAAGCATATGATACAATCTAGTTACCTAGATAGACAATGATAGGGAAAGACAAAACTCAGCCTATGTAATGGCAGGAAGTCTTCTGAAATAAACTTTGTTGAAGGTAAAATTTTCCCAAGGGCATATACTAACAACAAATGCTGATAGCAATGGAGAAAAGCAAATGTTAACAACAGATTTCTGTGTGGCATATATAATTCTGTTTGAGAAAAAAAAAACTTTTAAGTGATCTGTTTGAGTCAATTTTGTTACCATGATCAGAATAAAAAAAACCCAACAACTAACTTTTGTAGGACAGAATGACCAGTTTTGGCATAATATAAACCTAAGTCAGATATGGAGAGAAACTAAACTCTTAGGCCTGTTTGGATTAGTCAAAGAAAACAATCGTATTTAATTGGCCTAATTATTCACTATGTTCATCTGTTGAGTTCAGATCTAAAAAGGAACCTTGGAGGTGACCCAGTTCAACCCTATGCTCTGAAATCCCTTCTTTACCCCAAATCTCTTCTAACTTTAGCCTCTTTCTTTACATAGCTGACCTTTGCCCTTATTTTGACTCAGTTTTCCAGTCTTATCACTCTCAAATCTAGACTTCTTGCTCAGCTTTGTAAATAACATCCTTTGCTCTACCCACAACTTACTCTACTGGCCTTCATCACTTCTGTCTTGGTAATGTTTGATGATAATGATCCTATCATCTTCTTATTCCACGTCTACTCCAAGATACTTAGCACTGCTAAATGCAGTCATGGATCTGTGATAATTCTGCTTTTATTTCTGTATGGCAATACTTTTCCTCAGTTCTTATTAACTACAACCTTAATGGCTTTTCCTAACCTAGTGAGACTGAATCTTGACTCTGATACTTAATAGCTATGTGACATTTGGCAAATTTTGGGCAGAATTTAAAAGTAAATATGACACTTTACTGTTTAACAGTATATAGTGCATTTAAAATAAAGACAGTGCAGAACAAAGTTAAGGGACATAATTAAATTTATCATATTCTAGGAAGTACCAAAAAGCAGACAATGTCATTGCGATTTTGTCAAAGATGGCTATAATATATGATACTGTCAAGAGAGAATGAGAAAATACTCTAGTCCTAGTGGAACTGTATACAATAATAATAGTAGAAATAATTATATGATGCTTTAAGGTTTTCAAAGTATTTTGTGTAATTCTTTTCATTTGATCCTCTTAATAACCTAGGGAGGTAGGTTCCATACGTAGTGTTATCTCCCACAGATAAGGAAAATGAAACCTATGGACATTAAATGATTTGCCCATGATCATAACACTGGTAAGTGTGATAGGTAGTAAGGCAACCCAGGGATTTCTGATTCCAATTTCTGTATTTTATTTCTTGCGCAACACAGGGAAACTATATTTAGGTAGATATAGATATATATTTATGTTTTTAATTTTATATGTATTTGTATTTATTGTTCTTTTTATTCTGTGTAGACACACAGATTGTCAAAGCATCCAAGTAGTTTAGGTGTAAACTAGATGAAGTATAAAAGGATATTGAACATATCAAAGGATAAATCATAGAAAGGATTAGCAGCTATTATGAAGAGGACGATAATAAAATAATATACCCAATTTTAATATGTGAGGCTAATGAAGTGTTCCCAGCATAGCTGATATGTCTGAAGGCATATTTTAACAAAATAAGATGAGAGAGCATTAATGAACAGCATATAAGCATGTAGTGCCATGATACTAGAGTTGTATGAAGCAATGTGGTGAGCTTCCATCCACAAACTTTTCCAAACCAACTTTGACAATGCATCAGACCAAATCTTGATGATGAAACACACAAAACAGCACTGTTATTCTTTTATCCAGTTCATCTTGAGATTGGGAGACAGAGGTCTATGTAAGATAGTTCAGCTAGGATCTTGCATGTTATTTTCCAAGCACTCCATTACCCAGGGAGAGACTGTGCACCAGGGCAAAAGAAGGCCCTAGACATAGACTAGGGCACCCCAAGATGCATACTTAAGCATTACACTTCCATTGCCCTGATCCTAGGTCACAGAGTCAGGACAGAGTAAGAAGATCTGAACTCACTCAGAAGTGGTATTCTGAGGAAGGGAGATCCTGGATGATGTATACCAGGAAAGAAGGAAATCAGAAGCCAGTAGCAGTATAGGTGTGGCTCAGACCTCAGGCATAAAGAAAGTTCCAGAATCTATTCCAGTCTGCAGGTGTAACAAAGGCAAGGATATTAGAACAAATGGCAGCCTATAATTCTGCCACTCTTGACCAATAGAGATTTCCAGCTAGATAAGAGGGGATTAATAACATACCCAAACCCAGGTCAGGAGTTTGTGGAACTTGGACCTAGGGAACCACAAACAGACTTTGCCCTGGTCCAAACCATTTTGGGAACATTGAAAGCTTGTAGGTTCTGAACCCGTGCTGAGATCAACCTCAACATTTAACACTCTGGTAAAACAGGAACACAACAACCCTAAAACTTTCCTCCAAACATGTAGCAGAACCAAGACCTAGCATAAAATCTTAAGTCAGGAGGAAGGATGAAAGAATGTGAAAGACAAAAAAAAAAAGAAAGAACCTCAACATGAGTCAATATAGGTTCAGGAATGCTCAAGACACAAACCCAGAAAAAGAGAATCATTCCAAAACAGCTTCAAGCTCTGCCACAAGAAATATACAACTTAGGCAAAAATTCAATAGGAATTCTTGGCAGAGATGAAGCAAGACCTTTTTTTTTCAAAGTTAAAATGCATTTAGAAATGGAATAGGAGATCCTGAGAGAAAAAAATTAAAAAGAAATGAGAGCTATGGAAGAAAGTATTAGAAAGGAAATTAAAACGTTGGAATGGATGAAATATAACCAATTAATCCATGTGGTGATAAGAACTATTGAAACAGATTTTAAAAGCTGGAAAAGTGAGAGAAATGTAAGTTATTTTGAAGTGAAAGAACTGACTTAGAAAATAGATCAAAGAGGGGAAAAATAAAAATTACTGGGCTACCTTAATACCATGACCTAGACATCATAATTAAAAAAAACTTAAAATCAAACTTCAACTATCTCTTAGAATCAAAAGTCAAAGTGGGAATAAAAAAAAAAAACACTGGTCATCTCCTGAAATAAATTCCAAGATGAAGACTCCCAGGAACATCACAGCCAAAAGCCAGAGCTTACAAATTAAAAGGAAAAGAAATATTACAAGCAAGCAGAAAGAAAAAAAAAGTTGAGTTTCAAGGAACCACACATAATTTACCAGCTACCACTATAAAGTAATAGAGGACATAAAATATGATATTCTAGAAGACAAATAATATGGACTTATAACCTAGAATAACTTACACAGCAAAAGTAAAAGTACTGGGTAGAAGTAGATTTTGAATGTAAATAGGGGACTTTTAAGCATTCCTGATTTTAAACAAAAGTCCAGAGCTACTTAAAATAGGAGTGAAGAGCAACATAAAAAGGTAAATATGCATGAACAATGATAATAAACTGCTTACATTAAAATATAGGTAGATGATAACTGTGACCCTTTTACCATTTCCTAGAACACAATTTTATGTGATTACATTTTAACCAGGGTTTTAATGCATCCCTAGATCATCTAAAATAGAGGTTTTCCTGCTTCTGGGTGAAAATATCCTGGGTCCCCCAAACATATGAGTGGGAATAGCCTCCTCCAAATGTCTGCAAAACCAGAACAGGCTGCATCTTTAAAAGTGCTGTGAACTCTTTCATGCTTGAAGTCTAAAAAAGTTGAATGCTCAATCACAGTAGTCACAATGATCTGAACTGGTGACAGTGAAAGGGCTACCTCTTTCCTCTTTCCTTTGAAAAGCTCTCTGGCCATAAGAAATGGGCCCAAGTTTTGTGATCCCTTCTATTTGTCCTTCTAAGTTTTAGGTGTAGTACATAGAGTCTTACGTGGATCCAGAATTATCAAGTCATGGAAACCTTGGAGACAAGGTTCTAGGCTGATTGTTGCAGTCAACCAACTTGTCGGGAAAGACCTGAGAAGCTATGATGTTTAGGGCTTGAGCTCAAGGGGAAATATGAACTTGCAACTTAGCTCTGTGTTCTATAAGAACTGAGGAATTTAGCTGTAAGCCTAATCCCCTTCATCTCCAGGTTCAGTGTTTCATCAACTGTGCCATGTAGATAAGTAGATAAGGTAAATGAAATTTCTTCCTTAGTAATGTAGAGGTACTTGAGAAGCCTGAAGTATATCAAAATTCAAATTTCCCTTACAATAACTCCATGTGGCCAATGAAGAATATAAATGATGTATGGTGGCTTACAGAAGTCTATGGGGAACTTAATATAGATATTACTGCAATTTTTGCAATTGTTCCTGACATTATTAATGTCTAGTTGAGTGATATGGGGTTATTGATCTCATAACTGCCATCTCTGTTCCTGTCACCTAGTCTAGTCAGGAAGTTTGCTTTAACTTAGGAGGAGTTTACTATATCTTGCAAGACCTTACTTAGGGTTACTTAAATTCTTCCTATTGCCACATTTTTGTGGGTAAATATCCCAAATAGGTCTCATTCCCCGAGGGCACTGATGTCTACCACTATGTAGATAACATCGATTAAGACAGCTGAACCTACACTGGTAGAAGACGATGCTCAAAAGGTAGCTTATATTAAGATCAAATTACAGGAGATTAACTCTAAGAAAATGCAACATTGATCCAGCTTAGTTATGCTTTAAACAATACATTGAATGAGGATCTGGATCATACCCAGGAAATTCTGGATATACTTGAGAATAAGCTACTCCCCTTCATTCTAAAAGGAAACTTAAAAGCTTTTGCATTTTTTGCATTCTGGTAAGCCTACATTGTGAATCTAGAGAATTTACCTGACCCTGATACTCTTCTCAGTCATTTTCAAGTATGTCCCAGAACAGTTTATAGCTCTAGAAAAACTAAAGTAGGCCATTAAGCAGGATTTATCCTTCGGTCTTTGTGATTCTCTGGGATCTATGTTTTTGGAGGTCTATACATAAGAAGAAGGCAGAGTGGAGTCTGATAAATATCAAGGAGTGAATAGGATAAATTAATCTTAGCTTCTTGAGTCATAAGCTTCCCCAAATAGTTACCTTTGAAAAACCATTACTGGTCTGTTTTTTTGGCCCTATTGGCTACTGAAGATGTGATCAAGTGACATACTATCACCCATCCCCTAGAGTTGCCCATTATGATGAATGGATTCTTTATATGACTATTTTACCCTCTGGTCCTAGGACCTTGGGACAATTTTCCTTGATGATTTCTTGGAAGATACTGTCCAGATTCTCTGTTGGCTTTCTGGTAGACTAATAATTCTTTGATTATCTCTCCTGGATCTATTTTTCTGGTTTAGTTGTTTATTTTTTTTAATGAGATATTTTACATTTTCTTCTATGTTTTCATTCTTTAGATTTTTTTTGAATAACTCTTGATGTGTCATAGAGTCATTAGCTTTTACTTGTTTTTTACAATATTCTAATATAAAGTTTTGATTGCTTTGTGTTTGCTCCTTCCATTATAATAATAATTGTGTATATTACTTTTCCTGGGTCTACTTTTTCACTTTGCATTATTTCATATGTCTTCTCTTGTTCCTCTTTATTCATTATGCTTGTTGTTTCTTACAGTGCAATAATATTCCATTATTCCATATAACACAATTAATTTATACACTTCCAATGGATGGACATCTATTTGGTTTTCATTTCTTTGCTACCACAGAAACTGCTGCTAAAGATATTTTGAAATCTATGGAGACTTTCTCCTTATCTTATTTATCTTCTTTTATATCTCATTGGGATATAATCCTAAAAGTTGAAACTCTGGATCAAAAGCTGTGGATATTTTTGTCTTTTTATTTGTTTAATGTCAAATTTAATTTGCTTAAGTCCATAATTTTGACTCCACCAAGAAAGCATTAGTGTGTTTGTCTCTGCACAACCCCTACAACATTTATAATTCCCACCTATTGTCACTTGCCAAATAAGTAAATTTGATGGTTGTGAGAAGAAAAGTTAAAGCTGTTTTGATATGCATTTTTCTAGTTAATAATTTGAAGCAATATTTCAAATAGTTTTTGAATAGTTTAAAAGTTGCTTGAAAATGTTTATAATTTTTCTTTTTAAAGAGCTATTTATTCATATTATTTGCTTACTTATCTAATTAGGAATGACTTTTGCATATATATTCACATACACATGTATATGCCCATATGTATATGCACATATATTTACATATCACATAAATGTACACACACATATATAATCTGTTAATTGTTTTTATATCTTCAATATCAAAACTTTATCAGAAATGTTAGAAACAAAGATTTTTTTCCACAGAAAACTATTTCTATTATTACTCTAGATCTACTAATTTTGTTTGTACAAAAGCTTTTCAGCTTCATATAATCAAAATGATCTATTTTTAATTGCCTCTTTCTTACAAGGAGGAATGTTAACCAAATAAGGGATAAAGATGATCATAAAATATAACATAGACTTTTGATCACATGAAATTGAAAATATTTTGTACAAATAAAATCAGTTTTGTCAGTAAGCCACCATTTGTTAAGCAACCCCTATGTACCCGGTACTATGCTAAGCAGTAGAGATATAAATAAATTCAAGAAACAGTTCCTATTCCTAAGGAAATTGTTGTCTAAATGAGGAGCCAAAACAGAGTAAATTATGTATAAATATGATATATATATATATAGTAATAAGAGAAATAATTATTAAATAACCAATTATTGGGGAGATCAAGAGTTATTTCCTTTTTAAGGAAATCTCTATCCTTGAGCAAAAAATTATCCCATCTAGATCATCTTATTCAGGTCTAGTTGTTGACCTATCCAACTAGATAACCTTACAAAGAATTTAATGTAATGTTCCACTCAGGCTTGGGTGGAGACAAATATTTGTCTAGGTTGCCCAAGGTTGGGAGTGATCTGGAAGTAAATGACATAATTGAAGTCACATCCTGCAGCCCCTCATTAGAATAGCTTTACTTCTCATTATAATACTCATTCTTATCATTAATTGCTAACTAATCACAGTTGATTGACGCCCTGAGGAACACTTATTCTTCCAAGGACATATAAGTGTTGAGTGGGTTCCAGGAGAGGTCTTCAGCATTTAAGAACTCCATTGACCCCTTTTTATTAATTATCCATTAGCATGATTAATAAAATGAATAATTACCCCCAAAACTTTGTCTTTCAAACTGTTTTATATGTCATAGTATGAATTGGGGCTATTTTTTCCTGAGATAAACCATACTGATTCAGGCCAATTCTAACTAAAATAAAAGGAAATATCTCTTATTTTGTTTAGGGTTTATCAGTGTTTAAGTTGCTATATATTCAAAGAGCATATTGCTATAGATATTTTGGCAAAAAAATCCAATTATTTTCTAAATATTGTTTTTCTAAATGTAAAGGCTTTTATTATATATTTGTTCATGTATTACCAACTGTTTTTCCATTATTAGAGGTAGGGGAGGAGAATCCTTATCTGCATAAGGTATTGAAACATTTTATTCTAATGAGGTATAACATCAGAGATTTAGAGACTAAAGGCACTTTAGAAGCAATCTAACCACAGGATCCCAGATTTAGCTCTGAAAGAAACCTAGAAATCATTGGGTTGAACTCATTTGTCATATAGGAGATAACTGAGACATAGACTGATAGGTACAAGGACTTGACTAAGGTCACATAGGGAGTAATCAGAAAGTTTGAATCAAGATCCTTTTACTCTACTTCTAATATCCTTTCTACTGTCCACGGTTACTCTCTCTGTTTTATTTTTCCCCTTTTGATTTCAAAATTGTTGAGCCCATCTCCAACAATCAAGTGATACGTATTTTGAATGTATATTTTATAAGTAAATAAATGAACAATCATTTCTTAAACATTTGTTATATGCCAAGCACTATACTAATCACTAGATATACAAAAGCAAAGATGAAAATAGTCTCAACTCAAGGAACATATATATAACACTTTTAGGTAAGTAGTGGCCAGGGTGAGATTTTTGTCCTAGTCAAAGAAGGTAAATGCAGTTATGTAAAATGTAATGTCACATATTTTCCGGTAGCACTGGTAGCACTAGAGAAGAGTCAGAGAAGAGACAAGGAGAGGTTAAGCTTTATGGAAAAGGTGATGAGAGAAAATGGTGGGTGAGTAAAGTGAAACATGGCTAGAATATCCAAACTGATATATGATAGAATATCCAAACTGAGCCACATGAAAACTTTTTACAAATGATACTATTGAGATAACAGGATAAGAATTATGGTGCTGAAAGAGTCAAGTCCTTCATGGCATGGTCAGTGTTTTGGCAGCAAGAAGTCTGGTGAAAAAATGATGAGGGAAGAAAGCACACTATAATACCCAAGCCATTGTTCAGGTTACTTTGAGGCTCAAAACACCAAAGCAATGCCACATTTACTGGATGTTCTTCTATCAAATAGTTCATCCTCAGAAATGGATGTGATTTGATCAGTGGAATAGAATTAAAGAAAATGCATTACTATTTGCTTTGCCACTGCAAACTAAAGGCCAAAGAACTTTTCAAACTGACTTGCAGATGAAACTTACATGTTTTCTCCCTCACAGTGTGAACTCCACGAGGGAAAAATCTGTCTATTTTATCTGGATCTCCAGTCCTTAGCATGGTGCTTTGTACATGGTAAATATTTAAAAATGTTTTTTCATTCATTCTGCACAGCCTCTAGTACTATGCTTATGGATTAGTCAGACATATCATAAGGGGAACATTGAAACAACCTTATGACTTTTCTCTTTTGTGATAAAAGCTAAAAATAATCTCAGGTGAAGCATGACTCAGAAGAATGTCCATGTATTTTAGCTGAAACCT
Organism: Petaurus breviceps papuanus; assembly: GCF_028583685.1. Classification (NCBI taxonomy): domain Eukaryota; kingdom Metazoa; phylum Chordata; class Mammalia; order Diprotodontia; family Petauridae; genus Petaurus; species Petaurus breviceps. Next base: position 17,992,234 of record NW_027187360.1, on the reverse strand, counting down.
GGGCAACATATGAAGTACTTAATATCTGATCATCAAACCATAATGTTTTATTGTTGCCAGTGAGACAACTGAAACAGAGCTTGAGAGGTCCTCTAATTTAAGTTTCTACCCTGAATGTCTAATCCTGGAATAGAAAACCCTAGGAAGTTGATCTATTTCATTATTAACTTCATCTTATATGTCTAGTTTTTCAATCTCATAGACCTATGCCATTTTTAGTTAGTCTATTAACATTTTCATTCACATGAGATATCGGTACCATACTTGGTGGAGTAATGGTGAGATTCATGCAACAATCAGAAATTTACTTTTATATCATGTGTAGAAATTCAATTATTGTCCTTTACTTGTGTTTGACCTAATTAATTTTATTTTTTTTTCTGTGAGTCAATGACTCATGATAAATATGAAAGCCACTAGTAACAACTAGGAAATGTTTGTTGATCTCCAAGAATATACTTCATAGGCCCTGTCTGAAACCTATTATCTTACAGTTCTAGAACTGGAAATCAGAGTCCCAGCAAAGTAAGCAAACAAATGCCATTTTGGGGGGAAAAAGGAGAGGGAGGGATATTTACAAGAGAGTTCATTAGAGTCTGGGGCAAATTATATGACTAAGCCATCAGGAGGTAGGAGATCAGTCCATATCATAGTCAGAGATCAAGAGAATTGACTGGGTTCCTGTAGACTTAGAGATTTTTGCTAGCTTTCCCTTTGCTAGCCTTAAGGCATTGGATACTATTGTCTAGACAGTGCATCTTAAACTGTGGGTCACAACCCTATATGAAGTTACAAACAAAATGGCAACAGTAAAAGGTTTCTGAACATATAATGACCAAAAATTAATTCAAATTAAAATGCTTAATGAATCTGAGGTGTTTTTGGTGGCTCCAGGATTGGTTATATCACTAAACTTCAGTGTAGCCTGTAGCAGCAAGCACCCAAGCATCCCCAGGGTGTCTGCCAACACAGGTTCTTAGATCTGCTTTACTAAAGGAAAGCAACTCAAAATGGGTTAACAATCTTGCTTTAATCAAACATATGCCATTTATGTAGTCTAAGGGAAAAAGGTCAGCACCCCGAACTTCAGAGAATACAAAAAAAAAGGTTACAAGCAGAAGTTACAGACAGAGAAACAGTTCAGCAGACAGCCTTCCAACTGTCTTGACCCTTACATCCATACCTAGTCAGTTACCAGAGAGGGAAGCACTAACATCTGGGTTTTCAAAGCTGGGTGGCTCAACAGCTGCCCAGAGTCTCCTCTGGTCAAATCACACAACACTTCTCAAAGTAAGCTCCAAAACAAAGCCTCACATCAGGGTTTCTATAGCCTTCTCCAGGCTCAGAGAATGTCACAACCCTGTTGACCCACTGCCCAATCACAGAGCACCAAGGTGTGGGCAGTCCTGAAAACCAAGCCTGCTGCCACAGCCTCCAGGTGCACTTAAGCCTATCAAAGGGCCTAGGGGCAGGGAAGATCTTAAATTCCGATTCCCATAACACAGCTTTGGTTCTGAGCACTATGCATGCCCTCAGGCCACACAAGGACAACAACTACTGCTGAAATGGAGAAAAGGGGTCATAAATGAAAAAAGTTCAAGAAGCCCTGGTCTAGAAAGAGGCATTTCCCAGGAAACTCCTGAATCCTGTCAGGATCTGACTCTATAAAGGATCAGAAGTTTTCTTAGCTATCACATAATGATAATAAATCAAACCCAAAAGTCAGACTAATCTGAATTCAGAGAAGCATTCTATTGTATCCAGTGAAAAAGAAAGGTATGAACCTCCATACATCATCATAAATCCACATCTCACTCTTCTCAATCATGTTGCTATTGTGTGGCAGAAACCACAGAACAATCCATCTTCAGTTAAATCATTTCGCTTTAGACTTTTGGCCATATCACAAGCTTCTTAAATTTCTTCTACTTAGTTACTTTTATTGATCAAGCAATCAATATGTGCATTGATCAGATTGCAATGGAAACAGACTTTCATTCCTTTAGCAGATGCTATGAACTCAGATGCAAAATCTATATTTTTTCCAGCTGAGCTGAAGGAAGTAGATGGTTAGTGTTCTGCTGTGGAGTCCAAATCAAGTCTGAGTTTCACTCTTTATTTCTCTTCATTTCAATGCACCAATTATTTATTCAGTAATACTATATCCAAGTGACTGTACTTATGTGGAAGAGAGTTTCATGAATAGATGACACGTAGCAGCAAGACACCTTAAGGAAAAGATAGGAGGCACAATGTATCAAGCAAATCAAACTACCTTTACCACAAGCACTTCTTGCAAGACCCTGGTGAATGTAGCCCAGCACCTTGATGATCCCTGAGAATAAATCAATTTGCCACTGAAATCACTTGGCCCCACTTTAAACCCTGCTCCTACAACTGCTATGAAGGGGAACAGCCCCAGTGGAGAAAAAGCCCATCATCCTTACCACTTCTGAAACTAACTGCTGAACAACTCAAATGGGCAAGTAAGTTCAAAAGACCTAGGAATAGAAGCAGGCTCTATGCTGCTAACTCTAACTAACAGTTTAATATCAGATGAGGATACATGAACTACATATTACCATACAGTAGAAATCTCTTAGATCTGTTCTCTCCCGTTAGAATGAGAGCTCCTGGAAAGCAATCTTAATTTCTTTTTTAAAAAATGTATTATTGAGGAAGCCAAGAGAGAGTTGAAATGACTTGCCAAGATTTTCAAGTCTCACAACTATCTAATATCAGAAGTCTGACTTGAACTCAGGTGTCCATAACTCAAGATCCAGTACTCTGTTTACTGTGTCAGTGACATGCTGAGGGAGATTATGTTAAGGCATGAAGAAAGGTTATTAGCAAAAGCAAGGGTAAGATGAGAATTTGGGGTGGAGAAGAGTAAAGTGTGAGAATACTCTTTATTTTTGCAGTGTTTCAAAGAGTTATATTGATGCTTTTAAAAAACATCACTACCTTTTCCAATTAACTCAGCCCCTCCCTGCAACCTTCTGTTTTGTGGGGAAATAGAGTTAAGCAAAACAAGCTGACATACTGACCATGCTGGATGGAGCATACCTTATTTTGAATCTAAAGTGGCCATTGCATTGACCTAAGCTCTAATGCCTCTTAGTATTTTTATCTCCAATTATCAAACTTGTCTTTCCTTTTACACCTCCCCATTTCATTAAATGTGAAAAAGAAAAACAAAAGCCTTGTAACAAATTTTCGTAGTCAAGCAAAGCAAATTCCAAAGTTGTCCATTTATAGAATGTGTGTCTCATTCTGCATATAGTCATTCACTTCTATGTTAAGAGATGGGTAACATTCTTCCTCATCAGTCCTCTAGAACCTTAATTGATTTTTTTTTTCATCAAAATATTAATTGTTCTGGTCCTACACACTTCATATAAGTCTACCTATGTTTCTCCCATGGCATTCTCTTTCATCATTTATTACAGCAAAACATGATTTTATTACACACACACACCTATATGTATATATGCATATACACATATCTATCTATCTTTCTATACCATAATTTTTCAGTTATTCCTTAATTGATAGGGACCCTCTCAGTTTTCAATTCTTTGCCATGACCAAAAAAAAAAAAAACCCCTAAAACTACTGTAGATATTTTTATACATATAGTATCTTTTCCTTTAACACCTAGAAACAGTATGGTTTTTCTTTAAACCATAGTGGTCATTGTATGTATTGCTTTCTTTGTTTTGCTTACTTTACTTTGCATCCATACATACAAGTCTTCCTAAGTTTCTCTCTTGTCTTCACTTAACAGACACTGCTTGACTTAGACTCCCTGTGCCTGGTGATCTTGCCCTATATTACTTACTTTAGATTGCCAAATCAGATGTGAGTAAGGCTCAATCATTCCCTCTCACCTCCATCCTCTTTCCCTTTACTGTAAAAACTTTTTTCTAGCCTTTTCATGTGAGATAGTTTACCAATATCTACCTCTTCATTTTTCCTTCTCCCCAGTACATTCCTCTCTCGCCCCTTAATTTTATTTTTAAAATTTCATCCCTTCATATTCAATTTACCCTGTGCTCTCTCTCTCTCTCTCTCTCTCTCTCTCTCTTTCTCTCTCTCTCTGTCTCTCTCTCTCTCTCTGTCTCTCTCTCTCTCTCTCTCTCTCTCTCTCTCTCTGTCTCTCTCTCT